>NW_016909491.1:693135-738003 GCF_001483705.2 Eufriesea mexicana | reverse complement strand
ATCATCATCATCATCATCATCATCATCATCATCATCATCATCATCATCATCGTCGTCGTCGTCGTCGTCGTTGTCATCGTCATCGTCATCGTCATCGTCATCGTCATCGCTGTCACCATCACCACCATCATTATCATCGATATTATCTTCATCGGCATCATCATTATTATTATCATTATCATCATCATCATTGCCGTCGTCGTCGTTATCGTCGTCGTCATCGTCATTATCATCATCATCATCATTATTATTACTATTACTATTATTATTTTTAGTATTAAGATTATTATTATTATTATTATTATTAATATATTAGTAGTAGCAGTAGCACCACTACTACTACTACTATATTACTGCTATTACTACTGCTACTGTAGCTGCTACTACTACTACTGCTACTAGACCACTACTACTACTACTACTACTACTACTACTACCACCACTTGAGGACGAAAATGGAACGGGAAAGGTAATCGACCCCCCGTGACACGTTTGAATCTTTGAAAGATTTAAAACGGTACACGTCGTTAGATGGTTCGATTACCCGAGAGCTCTCTAATTCGAGTGACAGCCCCGTCGCTGTGACAGACAATTATTCCACTTGTTTAACGACGTTAGCCCGACTGGCGCTGGAAATATCACGCGGTCGCGCGAAACGAGAAAACGAAGTCAGGCGGGCAACGTCCCGGCGAAATCAACGAGTCCTGCAGCGAACGGCAGTGCGCGAGGTGTCGTCGACCCGGTTATATGTTAATGGATAATAGGATATCCGTTATGCTGTAGAGGTAAATCCGGTGGCGCGGTTCTATTCAGTCGACCGTACAAAGATAAACCCGATACACCGTGACGAACGATGCCTTGCAGCACCGGCTCGCGTATAATTATCACCGTTTCTCGAGTATCTTTCCCTCGTCCTCGCGATCCGCGTCGAGATTTTCGCGGACAAAACGGGGAACCCAGCTTGGTACGTCGTTAACGACTCCTGATTACGGGGAATTCGCAATCGAACGACGCGCGAAGAAATGCACGCGGGGGGTAATTATTTCGAGAGGCCTGGGAAATTCAGAATGAGCTTCTGGCTGATCCGTGCAGGGGTATTAGAGTTTCCCGCCCGAGCTACGTATTTTCCGTATTTTTAAAACGTTCATCCTGAAACCGTACGCGCGTCCTTGCGAGACCGCGAGACCCGTCGCTTCAAATTATCGTCTCGTGTGTCTTTTCCATTAACCCTCGCCTCTCAAATTTACGGGCCGCGTCGTCTCTCGCTAATCAGATTTAATTCGAGCTCTTTCCGCGGCAGGGCTATTTTAAACGAATTTACCCCGATACCGTGTATCTCCGTCTATTTATGATAATCCCTCGGTCGCGAAAATGAAAAACGAGCCGAATCCAGTTATCCTCGCACGCAGCATATCCGACAAATTGACGAGACGGATTACACCCTTCGGAAGCAACTCATTACACCGTTCCGTAAATTTCAACTTTTTCTCCAATCCGTAATATCCACTGGGTGATTCTCGTAGGAGTTACGTTCCTGAGCACGAACGTGTAATCAAAATTGTTCCATCATTCTCGGTTTTCGAAAAATACGAGTTTTTTTTTAGAAAAAAGGGCACCATTTTTTGCGGCAATTAAATATTCATATAAAAAGTAAGGAAGATAGTATTATTATTATTATTATTATTATACATATTATAATAGTATGGATTTTTCTCCTTTGTCCTCATCTATGGAAGTAGTACTTAACTGTAACTTAACTCATTATATCCTTCCTGTGTTCTTAATATAAGGAAGAGTTCTTTATCCTACACGTGTACACTTTGTATATGATATAAATATTTTATTAGTAAAAAATTATTTAATAATATAAACTCATTAAAGTCAAAAATGAACTGATAATGAAAGACTATAGGTTTCAAAACCTGCTTGCTGTATCGAAACTATATCGAAACTGTGTATTAATAAAGAAGCAGGTTGCCACAAAAGTAAAATAAAATACTAATTTTATTATGAATGAATTAGCAATGAACTACTTGGTTATGTGTTAACTATTTTGAACAGAACTATAGAATTTTCGCAAATATTTACTGCATAACATATAAATTAATACATACTGTTTTTTTATTATTATTTTCCATTTCTCTCAGGAAACGTTTTACTAGGCCTTTAATTATTCGTTGTTAGAAGAATGAGAAGCAAGACAAAATTTAACAGTAAAAGATAACACAAACCAGAACACAATAATTTTATCATTAACTCTATGAAATTTAATGATAGCATATGTCGCTTAAAATTGTCAAACTATAAAGAAATTCATGATGTTACAGGACAAGGAGACCTGATTTTATATGCCTAAATTGTATTCATAATTTGTTCCGGATAGTACTGAAAATTACTAGTTATAGCTGTTAAGAATGTGGAAAGTCGATAGTATGTGTTTCATTGCCAAAAATTAAACGCAACCTTTTCATAGGTGGTGGTGGAGGATCAAGATTTAGTTCACGCTTCTTGTGCCGTCTTTCACGATCTCGGGTTTTATGTTTCTTTTTACGTCTACTTTTTTCCACACCCTCTACACGTAATACTTCATATTCCGGTTCGTAGCTATCTTCACTTAAACTCGTACCCGATTCTACAATGTCTTCTAAAACAGGTGAACGTTTCATGCGGAGAGTAAGTTTTAATCTTCCAGTTCTCTCTGGAGTAGTAGGACATACTTGACAATTAGAATTATTCATTTGCCATTGATAGTCTGAAGAAGTTGTTAACTTCTGTGGACTATCGTTACTACAAGATGATAATCTATAATAAATTATTTTTTATGTATAAACTTTTTTAAACAAAAAATCTTGCAATACAAACACAATGCAAAAATATTTACCTCTTTAGGCTTTCATTATCTATGGAATTTTCTCTCGATCGACTATTACCATCTGAATCTAACAATTGATTCTGGCTGCAATTAGTGGGTGGCCATGGTTCCTGTGGAAGTAATACTGGAGGTTCAGCTTTATTGCATTCATCGTTGTATTGCATTTCTTGTAAATGTGGTGTGAGTCCAGATGTATGACGAGTTTCTTGCTTACGTCGCATTATGGATGGTATTCTTACATCTTCCAGGTTACTTTCTTTTTCACTAAATTCATAAATATCACCTTGAATACCAGAATCGTCGTCAGCTACACCAATTTCAGTAGTTGCTATTTTCTTTCGATCCCTTTTTTGACTTCTTGTTAACCTGCTTTTTGTTTTTTCTGCTTTGCTGCGAGTTTTTGAAATAGTTCCGATCATATTATCGGTAATTTTCTGTTCTATAACACTTCCTAATTCTTCTCTTAGTTCAGAAGTTTCTGATTTCTTTTCATTCAATAGCTTTCTTCTACTTTTGTGGGATCTTAATGTTGCATGCAATGATTCATTTTTTTGTGTAGGTTGTTTTAAAATAGAATTATGAGTATCATCTAAGTTACATTTGATAATATCGTTGTAATTATTAATTTCTATAGTACTGAAATTTTTATTATTTTCTTTACAGGAATCTATTCGAGAATCTAGTTCTGTTGTATACATTTCAACAGTTTCAGTTCTTTCAGATTTTATTTCAGGCGGTCCAACATTCACTACATACATATTATTTTTTATAATTAAATCATTTTGACAATTTCTTTCACTATTTTCTATATTTTTATTTTCTTCAGTAATATTTATATTACCATGTTCATTATTACCTGAAGACTTGCTAGAGTTTGAAACAAACCTATCAAATTTGTTTGCTTCATTTTCAATTAAATATTTAACCAATGTATTTGAACTCATAGAATCATTTTTTTCTAAAACTTTATCAGGTTCAGGTAAAGCAAGCGTAGATATTGTTTCTATATAATCCGAACTTTTAGGCGACTTTATGTGAACTAAGGATATTTGTCCTTCGGCTTTGTAAGAATAATCCTCATAGACGGATTCATAACTTTTGCCTTTTTCTTCTTTTGAAATTTCTTTTTCAAGTTCTAAATATTGTTTGACACAATTATTTGATGTTATTGACGTTGTAGAAATATTATTTGTATCTTTCGAATTTTCCACCAAAGACAAATTATAAGGACAGATTAACTGATGATTTTCTTGTTGAATTATTTCATTCTTATTAGTTTTATGTAAATCATCTAATCGACTTTCAGGCATGGAACTTATATGAACTGAATCACAGGAATTTGTACTATAGTGTTCCTTTTTAGAATTGGAAGTATTAATATTACCTACTGAATTAGAATTAATTTCTATAATAATATCAGGTAATTCTTTCTCATTTATTAATTTGCTATTTAGTTCTCTGTTGTTTTTAGTGAATGTATCTGGACACTCTATTTGAAGATTCGAACAAGTTGATTGTTCTAGCATATCATGATGTGAGGTTTGAACATGGCAAACATTTGAATGAGTCTTATGTAATCTAGAAAACATAATTTCTTCATCTACTCTATCAGAATCTTCCTTACGATGACTTATTTCTTCTAGTTCAATATTTTTTACTATGGAACCATTCAAACAAGGGGACCCAGCCTTTTCAGAAATCTTGTTCTTCTTTGATTCTGTTCTTTTATGAAGTCTGTATATAAAATTTTTAATGTAATAATGTTTTTTTTTACAATTAGAATATTCTAAATTATGAAATAAAAAATCTCACCTGGATGATCGAAGTGTATGATTTTTAGCATTATTCTGATGGCTATTGTTACTGTCAAATTTACATAATTGTTTATTTCGTAAATTTCTTGTCACGGAACTCGTAATAGCAGAGGGATGAGGTCGGGATGTTTGTAATACATTTTCACCATTGTTTGTAATAGGTTGCTGTTGAGCAATGTCAGAAAACCGACATCCTTGTGCAATTAATAATTCCGCATCATATTTTGTTAAACCCTTTCTTCGTAATTCTTTCATGCTAAGACTTTGTGGCGCTACGGCAGCATTACCAACAAGCACTGCATTTCTTTCTGTAAGGGCAGTATCAGCTTGTTGTTTATTTCGACTTAACGGCTGTTGTCTATGTTTCGTACGATTAATGCGATTGTCCGTTTCTCGTAACCGGTATCCTGTAAAAATTTTCAACTTGCTGGTGAACATATACATATATTAACATTATTTTGAATTCATCACTTTTTAAGAATACCAGAGGAAAGTTCTTCTCCTGGCTTTTGATTTGCAAATGCTCCAGTTCCTCTCCTCTCACATGTTTCACACTCACAATAACAATTACCATCTCCAAAAAAATCTTCTCCATAGAAGCAAGTAATTTCTTCTCCCACTTCAATGTCACGAAGGACTTTAACACAAGCTGTATCTCTTCCTGTTGCCACAAACTGTATTTTGTATAGATTAAGTGAAATAGATTAGTATTTTTCTGTAACTGACATAGTCAAAATAGTAATAAACTGTACAGATGTATCAACCTTGCAATTAGCTCTACAGTCATGATTAATATATGCTGCTGGACCTAACCATAATTGTGCACAATTTTTTCTGCAACTAAACATAACAGAAAAATCATTTTTTCCTGGATGTAATAGTGCTGCTTCTTCCTAAAATAATGTTTTAAAAATGCAATAAATTGAAAAAAAATTTTGATACCTTTTTGAGTATTTTATCTATGAGCTTAAACAAACCTTTTCACTAAGTTCTGCAATACAGCCAACAAGACAAGATATTTTATCATGTTTTAGCCACTTTCGAGTTGCACAAATCTTGGCACCTTTTTGACCTTCAAGACTATACCTATAACATGGTTCTATTGCAAATCCAGAATCTTTATCAAAAACCTTCAAATATCTGTAAATCTGTAAAAATGAAAAATAACATTGATATAATAAATAACTTTGGGATATAAAGTAATTAAAGCAATTAACCCCTTATGGATTACTCCAATAAGATATCTCACTTTAGTAATTTAATAATTTTCTAATATATTTTACATATATAACTCACATGTTTTTCTAAATTTATTTGTTGTTGTTTAGATTTTGTATGAGGAAGTCTTGCACCCCAGTCACCACCCATTAACTTTCTATATGTTTTTTCATAATTTTGTGTTTGAATAAATTCGCAAATAATTTTACGAAGCTCATCTTTATTTGCTTTTAATGGCCTGTATCTATAGTATTAAATTAGTTTTATACATAATAATCTCCAATTAGACATACTGAAAATTTAAAGTATTATTTGATAATACATACCTGATATTCATTTTATGAGTGGTAAATCCAAGGTAAGGATCTAGCACAAGAGAAGTAGCTAGGTCATCATTGTCAGAAAGTTCTTTAGGTGTCATACCACCACAACTACCAACATTGTTAGGTTGCATTTTTGCAGCCACTAACCCACCTAATCTTCGCTCCTGCTTCCGTATTATAGCTACTGAGCCTTGAATGGATAAGCAATCCACCACCATTCTGTAATCTATACTTTTACTGCAGAAGTATAAAATGAAAATTTCCAATTAATACAAGCAATTAAAGAAAAAGTTCTTACTTTCATTTTAATATATGAATATATGTTTTAAGAATGCAATTGTACAAAAAATAATGATTTCTTCTAAATTTACCTATAACTTACATTTATTACACATATTTATTATATATATATATCTTTTTGTAGCATCAAATAATATCTAGTTTTTAATGTTTTGTAACAATAAAAACAAAATATAATTGTCCATTATACTGTATTAAAAATAATAGAAATAAAATCTTTTGTTGACATTTTTCTTGACATAAAGGAAATAAATACATTGAAAATTTTAAAAACAATAATTAAATGGCATACAGTAAAGTAAAAGAGTATATAAATTTTTATAGAGGACACACATTGATTATAAATATAATTTTTAATTTTTAGGATAAAAATGTATAAGCTGAATAATGTGTGAAAGAACGACAAGTAACTAATTGAAAAAATATATTCTTTTGAAAAGAATACTAAAAATTTGGAATTACCATCACATTAATCACTAATCAATTATCTCTTTTTTGAGCTCAGAAAAAATCAAATAAGAAAGGAGTATAAGCAATAATACTCTAAAAAAATAGTTCGTCATAGTAATGTGCTATTTTGATAATATAATAGAAATATCTGGCGATCATGCTCTGAACGCTAATGGCGCAGACGAGCCAGAGCGCTCCTAGAGGCACGCTGCGCTCCAATTTAATAAGAGAATTTACTTTCATATTAAGATATTGAAAAATAGTGAAAATCATGAAATTTTGGTTGGATGATATGCTTACCTTTAAGAAGCTCTCCGGACAACAAAAATCACACATTTTGCTACCAATCTCTGACTTTTTTGGAATAAGGCGAAGACGCGTTCGGATCTATCATGGCAGATCTACTAAAACACATACACTTTCCCTATTTTCGTAATACAAAAAAGACGATCATCGTACTGAATTTTATGGTTTTTCTACAGCACAGATAAAATTCAATGCTTCCTTAACTAAAACGGATCAAAAAACAATAACCATTTAATTGAAAATATAACTGAGAAAATCCATGTTTTGGAACTAAGGCTGTCGCGTACGTCATACATGTATATCTTGAATACAACGATCTAGTAACTTTCTTGATTTACTAAACTGCGTGTATTTCAGTAAAATAATTCAGTTTAAATTTTATTTTAAATATCTGTAAATAATGTATCGGAGTTTATGATCTTCCATTTTTCTACTTCAATCATTGAACCAACGAAATATGGAGAATGACGAAAAAGATCCAATTTTTCTCAAAATCGATCTAAAATAATAAAGTAATTAATTTAGTAATGTAGAATTTAAAAGCTGTAACACTGTGTTTCCATGACAACCATTTTCAAGTATTTCTTTGTAAGAATAAAATTGAAGTAGCTTCAATAAAAATTTAGGTTTTTAGAATATTGGACATGTATTATTTATCATGCTTTACAAACTGTAACTATTTCATTTTGATTAAGATTTACTTTAAGATACATATATTATACCAAAACATAAACTATTTTAGAGTAAATTGTGAACGCTTGATATTTTAGTCATTATATAAGTATACTATTGGTATACAATTAGATTATTGTATATTATACATACAATTATAGGATAACGGAATAAGTAACATAAAAGGTGAATTTGTATAATTAGAAAATTACTCTGAAATTTATCTTAAAGGAGGATAAATAAATTATTAGCATACATGAATATATGAAACATGATCTTTAAATGCGTATTAACTGTATAATACTTAAATTGTTATCGATCAATGGACAATTTCTTTATCACTTTCGTGTAAATATAAATACGCATGCGTGTAAATACTACATACACGTAGAATTAGAAATGTGAATATCATTGTGTAAATAAAAGAATTATGAAATTGAAATTACAAATAATATTACTAATTTATAATCAGCAAATAGCCTCCCACTTTTTTATTGAATAACAAGAAGACAGATAACAGATACGGAAAAATCACGTGTTAACCTGTTATTTTACTAAGTGTTAGGATTAGAAATTTACTTATTTGGATATATAAACATGACATTTGAATTCAGTGAAAAAGGAAATCAACAATTGAAAAATATTAAAATTGGTTTAATTGACTTTATTTCTGGATCACTTGGTAAGAATAATATTGTCTTAATATATCACTGGTTTTATCTCTAAAATAAACAGTTTTAAATTCAATAGAATTTAAAGAAATAAATTACAAGCTAAATTTTTTACATCTGTATCTTTTATTATAATTTCTATTATTTTCCATTAAATATATTTCCTACTACGAATAAATTCAATATTATTGAAAAGTGTTTAACCTTATTGTTATTAATTAGTAATTATTCCGATCATTAATGACAAATAAAGTGAAATATTAATACAATTTTTTAACAAAACCCTTGCAACGAAAGAATTAATTAAATTTATGTGTCTTTGTTTTATATCATTGTTTTATTGTGGTTTAAGGTGGGATAGCACTTGTATATGTTGGACAACCATTAGATACAGTTAAGGTAAAAATGCAAACTTTTCCTACTATGTATAAAGGAATGATGAATTGCTTTTTGCAAACACTAAAAACAGATGGAATAATGCGTGGTTTATATGCAGGAACTATACCTGCACTAGTTGCTAATGTTGCTGAAAATTCAGTATTGTTTGCAGCATATGGAGGATGTCAAAAAGTTATTTCTAATATTTTAGGTAAGATAGTTCTTTACAAATACAAGATACAGTTTTTAATTAAAAAAAAATTGATTTGTATAGGTATCAAAAAAATAGAAGAGTTAACTTCAATGCAGAATGCTTGGGCTGGATTTTTTGCAGCATTCTTTTCTTCATTAACATTATGTCCTACAGAACTCATAAAATGTAAACTGCAAGCAGTAAGAGAAGTTCAAATGGAAACAAAATCATCAGTAATTGGAGTTAGGGTAACTAAGACAAAAGAAGAAGAAAAATTAATATACAAAAATTCATAGAACTGAAGTTTTAAGAATAAATACTTTATTTAGAAAGAAATTGGACCATGGGGGCTGACACGTCAAATTCTTGAACAACAGGGCATAAAAGGATTATTTACTGGTTTATCATCAACTATAGCACGTGAAATGCCTGGTTATTTCTTTTTTTTTGGAGGGTATGAAGTGACCAGAGAACTTCTAACAAATCCAAATGAAAGTAAGGATGATATTGGGTGGCAGAAAACCATGGTAGCTGGTGCTGTTGGTGGAAGTGTTTTATGGCTTGTAATATTTCCAGCGGATGTAATTAAAAGTAGAATACAGGTTAGTTTTATTTTATGCAATTTAAATAATATGAATTAGAAGTATGATTAAATTTTGTATTTACATTTTAATTTCTTTTTAAAGGTAAAGAATTTAAAAACCCCAGCATTGGTAGTTATGAAAGACATTGTGAGAAATGAGGGTATCAGTTCCTTGTACAATGGTTTAAAACCAACATTAATAAGGACAGTACCAGCAACAGCTACATTATTTGTAACTTATGAATATACCAAAAAATTTATGCTCGATTTCTTTGAGAATAGTTGATACAAAAGATTATATTTATATATATATGCATTTAATGAGAAATATTTAGCTTCTTTATTTATAAACTTATTTCATACAGAAAATATGGCGAGACAATATTCGCCAGCAAAAGTTTGAAATAAATAAACAAATAATTAATTTTTTACGAGTTACCTTTTTACTTGTAATTTTAAGGCACACCGTTTGGAAACATAAAAGTCTCTTGATAAATTAAACTTTTTAAATATTTTGCTTTGTTCTCATTATGGCACTGATTCCAAATATCTTGACAAATCTATGCAAATTTTGAAGATATTAGTACATATACATTATATGAAAATGTTTAAATGAACCTAACATTTATATATTATTGTAATAAATAATTGGAAATTACTGGAATTGGTGTATATCCAATGGTTTTAAGTTGTCTCAACTTTCTATGGATGATTCCAATATAACCCTCATGACCATGTACTCTTACTGTTTTCAGTAATATGGGTAGAATTATCCAATTTATTGTTTTTAACTCTACACTGTCTACTCTTTTAATTGAATACATTGGCATTGCTGATAAAATAGGCTCAATTTCAACAGAATTGTTATACTTGTCAAAACCAAGAACAATATCTCGACTTGAGTAATGTGGTAAAATGTAATCCACGTGTACATTTAATCCCAAATTGTTCTAAAATTAATATGTTAAACATATATAATTACGTTAACAGTTTTTTTTGCAATATAATTTTATAAACATACCTTACAAATAAACACAATTTCACATTTCATTTGCATACAATTGTCCTTTCTATATATGTCTTCATCATCATGACTATATTTCTATAATAGTAAACAAATCATTTCATTATATTTAATTATTTAATTAGAAAATTTAGATTATTAATTTTATATAATATATTATACCTTTGTTAGAAATGCATACTTATTTTCTGACAGTAATGGACCTTCATAATTAGGCAAGTCTATTTTAATTGAACAATGTAAAATTAAGTATTCAATTGTTAATGAGTTTTTCATAAATTTAGGATCAAATATGAATTGTATTAATTCCGGTATATATATATTTTTCATTGTTAAGAATGATAACATACGTACTAACGATGATGGAAATCTGTATTTAACATGTAATGGAGTTACTAATTTCTACAAAATTAATACTTATACATCTAACATATTTAAATTTTATATGAAAAACAAATTTACTTGTGAATTTCAGGTGCCTTATATGTGGTGTAAGTTAACATTATATGATTAATAATCTTGTTGCATGCAGCCACATAGTAATCTGTCTCAGGAGTAATTGTACATAAAGCAAAAAGAATTCTTTCTATATCTTTTATTCTGCTGGAATGCAATGTATTTCCTAGACTAAATCAAAGTTAAATAATTTTCACATATGAAATAACATATAAATGAATGTGTTATTTTTGTTTTTCTACTGCTTAATTTACCTTTTATAAATGTTATTTATTAGAATTTCATCATATAAACGTAATCCTGCAGTGGCATGTGCAATGGCTGTTAAACACGGCAATTGTAATCGTGGTATTTCTTTACATAACACTTCTAGTAACTTTTGGAATAGAATGACATCATGGTTACTGCCTGAATATCTATAAAAGTAAAGACACAATTACATGTATAATAATAAATAGAATAAAAAAATTATTAGTGAATAATAAGTTGGTTTGTTACCTAAGAAGCTTCATAACTGATCCCAAAGAGTTACTATTTATGGTCTTGGAATATTTAATAAGTATTTGTATTATAGCAGATGCTAATTGTTTATTTTGAATATGTTTCTTATATAAAAAAAATCCTTTTGCTACGATACCTATTTCATCTACAGTAAGCTCATCTAGACAATTTATTAAATGACATTCAATTTCAAACATATTTATAGGTATCTTTATATAAGGTACAGTGACAAGAAATAAAAAATGAACTAGTGACTTTGCAGAAAGTTTATGTGGTTTCGTTCCTAATTTTCTTAATGCACGCCACATATAATCAGAAGTTATATTATTAAGCTGATAAAATGCATCTGACAATAGTAACAATTGCTCAGTATTCGATGAATAAAATCGTTTTAGACATTCATTGTTTAATTTTTTTATGAATGCTTCATAATTATTTACACATGCTAATGGTTTATGTAATACAATTAGAGATTGCATTAACTTTAATATTTGTTCATTATTCCATGTTTTCCATTTTTCTGTGCAACTATGTAAAATATCTACACAGTATGACAATTCTAATTCTGATTCATTTAGATGACAATATGCTAATTTTTGTAAAGCATTAAGAATGCTTTTTGCAGATTCATTTGACCAACATGTTGTATATAGGCATGTTATATCTTCAACAGTAATTGATGGAATTATTTTAAACTGTGGAAAAACAGTATTTCTATAATGTACTGAATTTTCAAATATCGAATGCATTATTTCATGTTCAGGTCTAACTCCACATTTAATATCAATTTTTTTATTTACAGTAGCTGCATTCGTTTCATATCTATAGTACGACAGGAAGTATTTATATTTTTTTAAAGATTTTGGAAATGTATGTAAAGTCCACGTGTAATCAACTGTATTTTTATGGTATGATTTTCTACATAACCTCGGCAATAACTTCGTTTTAATATAATTATAATTATAATTTAAAACGATTCCCATGATAAGCTTCATTTCTCACACTTCAGTAAAAAATGTATATTTCATTAACATTATTCATCGTTTACTTATCCTTTCAACATTATCTAATTTCTCTTTTCTTACGATTTGATGCTCCACAACACATAACTAACGAAAGCGGGAAACAATTTAAGCTTGAATATAATTTCCTTTCTTTATACATGTTAATAATTTTAAGTTGAATTAATTATTATATATATAACAATTATTGTAAATCAATTTATTATACATTATATATATTATCAACTTTTATATTGCCTTCTATATCATTTGGTCATTTTTTATCATTCATATTATTGTTTTATTTTTATATCATTACAGAAAAGGATAAACATTAACCTATAAATGTTCTTTTCCTTTTTTCTACGAAATACAGTTTTAAGGACAATTGCACAATAACTTACTGTAATAATCATAAAATTTTAATTATTATGTTACGAATATTACGAATATGTAAAGAATATAAGGAATAACGTAGTGCTAAAAACAAATGATTTTGTTACTAATTCATTCTCTTCCTATCGTACCGAAAACAATGTTATTCGTTTTAGGTTGATTTATGTACTAGATTTTAATACATAATAGCTATATTACATATTATAATACTGCGTAAAATAATATTTTAAATTCGTTTGGTTTTATTTTCTTTTTTTCATTTTTTTACTTCTTTAGTAGGATAATTCAAGGAGTTACTTTGAATTTCAAATGTATTCTTTATACTGTAGCACATGTGTATTGTTAGTAATGTAGATACAATGATTTAATTGTAACTCGGTTTAAAGATAACAAAAAAGCAGAAATGATAAATTAAATAAAAGAAACAACAGAAAGATAAGGAAGTATATAGACATTTTTTCACAACAAAGAAAGAGGATAGAGAGAAAGGATTTTATTTCGGGCATATAGTAGAAAATGAACTCTAAACATACATTTCCGAATATTTAAGTAATGAAAAATGTTTACACAAGCCGAGAAAATATTTATTTCCTGTTCATTTCATTCAATAGTTGTCCGAAGATTCCAAATCTGATAAAAAGTTCTCCATTAAGGCTGGTTTATTCATTTCATCGTTCCTTAATTTATGACGAACAGATCGTGTAATATCCCTTTGCAAATCCTATAACAGTTTAACAACCATGTTTTATATTACCTGCTTAATATTTTACAACTTTGTTTAATTAATTTCAGACAGAAAAGATAACAGCATAACTTACATCGCCAAGCAAAGCAATTAGAAGTTTTGACTTTGATAGTGGAATGTAGGGAATACGATGTGTTTCTTCAAATTCTTTGATGCAATTTATATTTCCTTTACTGCTCTCACATCCCGAACCGTACACAATTGGAAACATTGCGCGCTTCCTTGACATAGTGCCTCGACAGGTATGATGGTATGGATACATTCTATGAAAATATGAAGAATACAATTAATGTTCGTATTTTTTGTATCACTAAATTTGATAAAAATATGTATACGTACTCGCAATCCACGTTTTCACTCTGAACATGAAAGTAACAAAGTAAGATGGCAAATACGAACATGCATCGTTGAATGAATACCACAGCCTGTAAACAGATCCAATAATCCAATTAATTCACTGGTTGACCTTCTGTAAGGAACAAGATGTTAGGAATAATCAGTGCTGTCGTGTAAGTCTGGCTACGAGAAAGCAAAGGACGCTAAATTGTCCTTCTCATTTTGTCCAGCTTGTCAAACGGAGGGAGGTAATTTCATTCAAAATCGATATCAGATCTCCATTTATTTTCAATTTCATGGAAACAAAGGGAGAACAAGTTCGAAGCGTATTGCCCAATTTGCGCCGATCTGCTCTTTTCGACATCTCGTTCTTGTTATATATACAAGCTAGTGTTCCGAGTGCAACGCTTAATAATATCGTTGGATATAAAATATCGAACGTCAAAACATAGGAAGATATCAAAATTTAAGTGGACGTATGTTGATTTATTCGACATACGTCAACGACAAAGGCAACGGATACAAGAAAATGTGAAATTTTTCTAACGAGACACGTGATCGAATTTTCAGAATTTTTGCGATATTGATAACGCGATAATCATTTTGAGTATACATATGTACATCGTATAATTGCAGTTTCCTGAAAATTCAATGACAAATTTCACGTTTAATTCAATGTTAAAGAAAAAGCAATGATCCAACCTTAAAATGAAACAAACATTTTGATGTTAAAAGATCTTAATTCGGAATGAGAAAACGTTTATCAAATCATAATCGAATCGATCATATTTCAATTCTTTGTTTCATTTTATTTTTAACATAATCTTTATTATTTTAAGGTAATGATCAATACGGTTCCTTGCAATTTGCCTCTGATTTGTTTCTAATCCGGGTCAATTAACCAATCTCCAGTTCACGTATAGTGTTTCCTGAGAGGATATGTGTTGTCGCGATTCGATTTAGATTTCGCTGGGTATTTATCCAGGTATATATATGGAGTTCAATGAAGTATTTATGAAAAGAACCTAAACTGATGATCCGATGGTTATCGGTTAAACGTTATACTCGTCGCATAATAGATGCTTAGTGGGGTTGATAATACGGTACACGAGATAAATCTTAACGCGTCTTCCGAGTGCCCTGTCGAAGGATTTTGCATATAATCAAGATGTGAAACGATATCTTACAAGACGAATGCTTTTGAAATTTTAATACTGAACCGCGATTCGAGTCATTTCTTAGATAACATAGTTATACACGTGTCTTCGGATTATTCTACTTTTTATTATTCATTTTCTCACTTTTGTTCTTCATTCGCAATATATTGCAACGATAGGATCAATTGTGAAAATCGATTATCGAAGACGAGTATATTTTTCGGAACTGCACATGTGCAACTGAAATTTTTATTCGTGTCATCGTTCAGAGAACTGACGTACTTTGCAGATATTGTTTGTCGGCATTCGTGTATTAATTTGGTATTTATCAAAGGAACCACCGAATGGGATATAGCTAGTAGGTGGTGACGGAACCGCGTGATAATGTTGCACATGGTTAATTTTAGCTAATTGATGGTTATATCGCAATTACAGAAATTATGCAAATTGATCGACAGCTGACAATACTTTCGAAAAAGCATTTTCATACTCACGACGTTAGCATATTCTCTCTGTTCCGAAATTTATAGGGAAAAGGTAAATTCCGTTGTCTCTCTTTCTTCTTTAAAAATCACCGATTAACACCTTTCTTATCTAGGAAAAACCTCATTTGAAACGATACGATCTCGAAAATTGATTAAATCAAAAATATACTCGTTTACGACAATGTCCGTTCGTCGGATAAATATCGCGTTATATTTTTCATATAATACACAGTTGAAATGAACTTTGCAAACGTGGAGCGAAAGTGTTTTTGCCTTAACACGAAACGTCAAGTGAAGCCGGATGGTTTATAATTGAGAAAGACTGTCGCAGCCTTTGGAAATGAGTGTGTGTTCTATAAAGTCAGATATATCACGGTATTTTCACCTTTTTATACGGATGCTGTATCGCGTTGTTAGCACTGGCATTCTCGTCTATATTTCTTCGTTAAGAAATACGATGTGTCAGAAGCGCTACTACAACGTACGATCTTATTACTTCGCGCAGATGATTGTCACATAAGTTTCATTCGGATGCAAAAATGAATTAGAATTACATCTTTCTGTCACATTACGTATTTTCCACAACTGGATTAATTCGATTTAATTTCGAGTCATTGAACGAAATGTAAACGCCGATAAGGTTGACGATTCGCAAGACGGAATTAATTATCGAAAAGAGAGGTTTTCGTGTGAGTTCCACGACAATGTTGTTCGCCCTTTTCCCCTATTAACGCGATAGTATCAATTACCACTTTTTCGAGGAACCATTCGCTGTTTGTCCAAGGGAAGTTACGTAATAGCCGTTAATCGAACATTATTAACATAACGCGCGACTTTCGCGCGATTCATTGGAAATTGGTGTTTGGAAGATAGGGCGAATCTTACTTAGAGAATTCCTCTGTCCCAGGTCACTCGTTAATTTTGGATCATGTTGGGGAACGTTTTGCTTTGGGCAAAAAGATCTTGCTTATCAGTCTCGGAACGAAAATGTATTATCCGAGTATCGAATGTAAAGTTTCGCGTAGAAAAGATTCATCTTTATTCGATTGGAACGTAACATCTGTTTCATATAATTTATTATTATCAGATTTGTTGAATAAAAGTAACAAATAATGTGACTGGTTACACGAAATTTTTTCCTAAAGAACGAACGATGACGTATTTCCTTTGATCTCCAATCATATTATACGGTTCACGTTTTTCTTCCTTTTTTTCTCCACAATTTCCTCGCCGTTCATTAAATTTCTCAAAGCTTGTGCATATCTAGTTACATTTATGCGACCATTAATGAATGACGCGTAATTTACAACTTGCAAATGTCAACGTGCTTTCCTACGGTAGTTTAACACCTACGTTCCTCAGCTCATCTCCCGAAAGTACACCAATATCGATGAATTGTTCATTTTTTCTACGAAAGAGATTGAATCAACTATCGCGTTTATTGCTCGTACCTGATTAAAATAAGACGGGTTATTAAAACCTGTTCTAAATCCATTGCAAATTCATTACACCGATGGACTCGACAATCGCTTCGTCGAATTCCTTCGCGTTTAAAAGTCTGATTTGTGCCGCTTTTAGATAGTTTGTTTATTTAGTTTATTTGTTGTTAGCGAAACGAACATATTTATTTGCGCGCAAACCGAGTAACTCTATCGGGATTCCAATGTAAAGACCGTGAGAATTTTTCTGCAAACAGAGCAACGTTACGTTACCGAGCTGTTTGCAGATTTGCAGGTAAATCCTAACCCTACAGGGGACAAGTTCCAGAAACTGTAGCAGTTATGTACACTTGATTTCCAATTGCTAGTCCATAAGATCGACTGTTTTCGCGGTGAAATTAAACAGAGATATGATAAGCGCAAATAATTATCGAGGGAGAGAATAAAGTGCAAGGGAAAATAGTTAGGGGAAAAGCTAGAAAGGCACGATCTAACTTTTGCCTTGGAAGTGGGGCGTCTTGGCGTCTCTCTGTCTCGTGGCATAGAAAAAGCTCTTTGCTCCTTTTCCCCCTTTTCGGCTTTTCAATTGTGGCATTCTCCCCTTTCGTTTCATGCTATATACCCTTATTCTATTAACTCTTTTAGTATTATAGTCGTTCATTTAATATAGCAATTTATCAGCTCGGTTAGGTACCTAAAGGTACTATTTGTACCTCTCTTATCGCCAAATGCATTTTATTCTAGCCTATGAGAATAACATTTTGTTTCGTCATCTTTGATCTCTATGTACACATTTTTTCGCTATGTAATTCGATGTCCGGATTAGTTCGATGTTCAAGGAAACAAAGGAGAAGAATATGAAAGCTCCTCTAGTTAACGCTGAAACTACAAAGATAATAATAATTAAAATGGCAGGATTAAAATGACCAGGTACGTATGATTATTTTCCTATCCGAATGTGTAAATGTGAAAACAAAAGTTCTGAAGCTCGTCACTTTCATTGGTCTGACGTTTCTACAGTTAAAATCGTAAATCGCTATTGTTTCAACATGAAATCCTCATTTCGGCACGTCGATCTATCACTCTTTTACGTCAGGATACGACTACGTAGTGTAACTAGGAATTCGTAGTGTTGTTCAGTGAATGATGTAGTTGCGGACCGAGAAATGAATTATTCATAGCTGTGACGGTTCGTTAGGAAAGGGAAAGGATTTTCGATGATAATAGTCGAATCTCCAATGATTAATAACGAGTATGTGAAATTCTGTGGCGCCGTAGTACTATGGATAAATCGTAAATATTTCTTCAATGCAAACAGGAAGCTTTATGTGTTCGCCGGCGACGCGTCGGGCTAAACGCAACATTTCCGAAACGACTGGATTTTCTTTTTATACTCTGTTTCATAGAAATGTTCTCTGACTTTCTGTCTCGTCTTTCTCGTATAGAAAATAAGCAAGCTAAGCAAGATATACGTCCCGATAATAATGCAAAATAAATTCTCTCGAATATCGATAAATCCTGTTGTATCGTGCGTATGTAAAACTGTAGCTTCGTAAATTGCATTTTTCCCAAGATCTATGTTCACTGTTTTGTATGCAATCATAAAATCGTGTTTCTATTCGTTGTTTCTATATCGTTTGCTTAAATTGACGGAAGCTGCGATCTTAGATTGCTAAAAAATTGATGGAAAAGAAAAAGAATTCGGAAGAATCGTTGCAAAGCTGCATTACGCAAATAACTGATAGGAAGGATTTCATTTTTGTCACAAGGTAGATGTTATAGTTGAAATTTCGCAGAACGGATGCGCGTGCAGAAAAATTTGTCAGTAAGGAGTAACATGAAAGCAAGAAAAATGAAATCAAGGAGCTCGACTCCTACGACGACGTTTGTGAGTCTTTCAAAAGTTATACACGACGAATGCGTTTACGTTTGTACTTAGTTACATCATCGTAGATGATAAGCACTGACGATGAAAATTTCGTGCAACGAGACAGGGAAGATCGACGAACTGTTTGAGTTCAACGCTTTCACCCGATACACGTCACACCTCTGTTTCTTTTCTCCCCTATCCTCAAAGGTGACTTTAAACTAGGTGTGTCGAACTTGCGATACGTAGCTTTAAGTTTATTCGCGTTTATCAAGAAAACAAGACTTCGGGGCGTCAAACTTGCACGTCAAATTCCTTAATCGTGGTTTCAACGATAATATGGATCGCGCCGGAAATACAACGATATTCGTATTATTCGCTAACATGGTACGCGAGAAAAGAGAAACACGAGCGAGCGAGGAGGGAAAGTATTACTTAAAATTTATTGCACTTACCGTTGTCATGTCTATGAGGAGAAAGAGGTATCGTGGGTCGTGTAAGTAAACGAATCGTACTGCCGTGTACAGAGAATGATTTCGCGTTTTCCAGGTGTCGAAGTCAAGGATGTGTCTCGATGGTAACGAGTCCTCGAAGATGATACTCGAGTGGCACCACGCGGTGATCACGAGGCACGAGTTTCAGTGCCGAAGTGCCGACTTGTTTCTTGGTCGTACAAACACGGAGGGGGTGTTTGGTACCACGAGAGCTTGGAGTTTGGAGGTCAGAGGGCGAGTGATTGGTGGAGCTTGCGCGTGCCACATTTATACTGCAACACTCACCCCTCTTCTACGTTCTTCTTCCGTACCACCAAGAGAACCAAAGCTGTATCCACCACTATTGGTACCAGCATCACCGATATGTTCCTCCTCCACGTTGTTATGGCCGCCTCGTATGTATTGTACACCCTCTGCTTCATTACGTCATTGGATTTAGTCTCCACCCCGAGCGATGATATCACGAGAAACCTCTCAACGAAACTGGCAACCACCGATCCCACGACAAAACTGTTTTTCGGCCAGAGAAATTTCTTACGTAGATTCATGAATGAACGTCTGTGAATGGAGTCCGAGCAAGGGGAGGGTTCGTTTGCAGATACGATGTGATACGATAACTTTCGATTCGTGTAATTGCGTTTCTTCTTCACTATGCTCCAAATTAATTCGAAGAAATGGTGCGTGACTCGGTCACGACTTCTGTTATGAGTTTCATGAATTGTGATTAAGCACGAAAATTGCATCTATGAAAGCACGTTGTCGAGATTAATCGTTGTCTTTAAAGGATCGAAATTTCGAACTTTGATTATAATAATTGTGTGCAACGAAATTGTCTTATTTCGATATAGAAGCCAATGTATAAGCTTCGAAGCAGAGGAAAATATCGGATGAATTGCTCTCGCAACCTTTCGGTAAGATTGCAATTGATATTTGTAGTTGCATATTCGAATAGATTTCGCTTTTTCAAGTGGTCAAACGTACACCACTATTGTATCTCGGTATATTAAAATCTTCGCAGATTTATTTCAATGAGAGGGAGTTCCTTTCTTCTTTTCTCGTGCTGTTCCTACGTATTCCTAATTTTGGTAATCGGTATTAAAAGGAACAATACGAACGACGTTACTAGAAATCGATCGACCGAAATGTTGCGAGTAAATATTGACGAGCCGTTTATAATGAAACGGTGGAACTTAATATCAATTCCGAAAGATGCTTTTGAAAAATTCCAGGCGACGATGGTTAACGAACGTAAGAATTACAGGAGCGAGTTTTTTTGAAGAATAATTAACCCACAACGCCCGCGTAGGTCTCATTAAAAACGACAGGCAAGACTTGGCAGGCAGGTATCTGTTTAATCTGAAAAAGCAGTCGTTCGCTTTCCTTCTTCTTCTTCCTTTCTTTTTTACTTTTACGCATGGTAAGCGGTTAAGGAAAATTCACGGTGTAAGAGAAAAACCGAAATTCCTTCACAATACTCTTTCCTGAATAGGTTTTCATTGTATTTTCATCTAAATTTCTTCTCTTCGACAGATGCTGCGTCTTCAATAGTAACATTACATTCGCTACAGTTTTCTAATCGATTGGATCAGCTATTAAAGAAATTTTCTTGGTCAAAATCCAACATCCTTTCTTACGACTACGTAATCGTCATTCCGTTTAATTCTTCCTTGGAATCATCGCAGTTGAATGAATTCATAACGATTGTTCTTACTCCTAGTTTACCACGGCGTATCCGGAAGAAGCGCGAGACCTGTAATAATCATTGAAAACAGCAATTAATCCGTTATTACAACATCTATTCGATGGAAGTGCGTCGAGACGAGGAATAAAGGAGATTCAAAAACGTGTTAACCGCAAGAAGGAAAGAGGAAGGAGAAGTTTGAAGAGGTGTAGAGGACAGACGTAGTGGCGCCTTCGGGGCGAAGGATCTGCGTAATTCGGCATTTATCACCGCAACCATTACGTAGCATAGACTAGATATATCGATGAGTGCCATGAAGGAAGAGTCTTCTCTCTCGTATAGTGTCACTACCCTTCATTTTGAAACTTTTCATTCACTCGGACGCTAGCCAAACGTATTGTATTTTGTTTTTTGCGCACTTATAGTGTTCATTGACCACGGATGAAATTAGAACTAAAGGTCTAAGACTTGGAGAGCTGCTTTGAGTAAAGTTGATTTCAGCTTAAAGCAAATTTTAATAAGGCTTCACGCTTGGGAAACGAAGTGAAATCGCAGCTTTTATAAACGATCCGTTCTCGCAGGAGGTAAAGGCCACCCCTAGCTATTTAACAGAAGTAATCTCGTTAATATTTATCGTGGTTACGATTGCTCTTAATAGTTGCGTAAGATTGATAATCTTCGTTTCTCCTAGACCTGCTTACCTTTTCTGTCAAACTCGTGGAGTGAAACTCATTTTAAAAATTCATTTTAAAAAGTTCTTGGCTTCTTCGATTACCACAAAGTACTCTGACATTTTTTCAATACTCATCGTACTTTGAGGAACGTGATTTCTTCGACTGAGTTAAGGGAATACCTATATAAATGCAAGTTAAATTATACTGCACAGATTTAAGACTTCGCTATAACCGTATAAATGATCTTTCCACGGGATAGGATTAAATATTCCATAAACGTAAAATAAACGATTCGCCTACAATTTTATATAGAAATAAATCGTGGTTCGAAATTTCATCTAACTTCGAAACACCTTGATGTCTTCCACTCATAAACTCTTTACCGTTCCTTCCTACGACTCGACTGACTATTCTGAACACTTTTCCCATCGTCTTACCGGATCTCCTTATCCAATCATGGCTTATAAGTTAACAAGGTACATCGGACATGATCGAATGTACAACGTTTCCAGAGAACGTCGTACTAATCAAAGAAGTATGGTGGCTTTCGATAACTTTTCCATTTCATACTATTCGATGATTGATTGAAACGTTACGACTCATCCGTTTGGCCTGCTTCGAGCAAACCAACTCGCATTAATGCACCTTCGACGCATCGATAGTAAAACTACCCTCGCGAACGCACCTTCCCGTTCCATGGATCGATCAGTGGGGAAATCAAATGAACTTTTTGATACGATAATCGAATCATCCTGCCGTAGCTAGTATTTTGCTTGTAGTAATTGTGCCTTTCCTGCGACCATTTTTTCATTCACAACTTTATGTCCAATAGATATGACAGGAAACAGAGAAGGTAAGAAAGAACCTAGAAAGAAAAGAAAGGATAGAGTTAAAAATAAAGCAAAAATTAAATCTTTTTCATCATTCGTTTTCACGGAGCAGAAAATAGCTGAGAAGAAAAAAGGAAGGGCGAGAGAAGTGGGGGAGAAGAGGGTGAAATAGAAAGATCATGGCGGAAAAGAGTAAGGAAAGAATGCGTAGGTCGTTGGCGCCTAAACGAAGGTCTCTCTCGTATAGATTTATTACTCGTTTATTCATTCCGATTTTCATAGAATTCCAAGACGAATTATTCGAGCAATTGTAGAACATAATTTTATAGCTTGAAACGATGGGGTTCAGGTTCGTCTTTGTTTTTGTTACTCTTACACCGAAAATCAAATGGATCATTATGGTAGAAAATTACCGTGTAATTTTTCCTGCCGATTCATCCTACACCTCGTAATTTTTCAATTTTGGTGTCCAGTGATATACTTCTAGGCGCCATGCTCGACAAATAAAAATTAAACACCTCTGTAGAATATGAAGCTTTTCCGTTACATGCGACTTTTACGCAAACGAAGCTATGCAATAAATGAACGATTAGTCATATTTCTATATTGTCTTTAAAATGATATTCTTCTTACTTCAATAAATATAAATAAAAATATTTTATTACTGGTATTTATATTATTAAAACTACATCAACTGATTTTCTTAAATATTCGATATAAAAAAGTCACATTTTACTGTCATTATTTTGAAAATAATGAAAAATGTAGTTTTACGACGAATCAAATTTCCTTACTCGATTATTGCGTAGCATTGTGGTGCCATCTCGCGCCAGTTTTAGTACATTACACAAAATTCACGTTCCCTCCAACCAGAAACTACGAAGAGAAAAAAAAAATAGAAGTATAAGGACATAAATAGGGCCTCGACACATCGAAAAGGATAGAAAACGAATATTTTAAGAGAGTGAGAGAATCAAATTTAAAGGGGGAGCAACAGAGAACAAAAGAACAAGTGCTTTCTGCTGATCAACGGTGTAACAAATTATTCGATAATTCTCTGCATTGTCTACAATAAGTATTTCACGGTGATTAGTCTGACATTTTGTTGAATTCAAGTAGTAGACGTTTAAGTATAATAGTGCGCTTGATTTTTCAATACATTTATATTTTGTATACATTACTTATTAGAAGAAAACGTTTGCGAAAGATTTTTTGTTGCATCGATGAAGTGCCTGTTTGTCTCTGAGAAGAGATCTTAAGTAAATTATATTGTAACCTACGTGAAAAAGAAATATCTCGAAGTTATTTTGCAAATTAACGAATAAATTTGAACATATTATAGATGAAGAAAATAACGATGCTAGTATCAAAATAAAGAAGCACTTCATCGTTGCTCGAAAAGTATTTATTTCTAGACATGTTGGTTGCTAAGCGCATTGTAAAAAATGGTTGAAAATTTATTCTAGATGCCTAACATCAAACTACAGAGCTCAGATGGCGAAGTTTTCGAAGTGGATGTCGCTATTGCAAAATGTTCTGTGACTATAAAAACCATGTTGGAAGATCTTGGGATGGATGAAGACGAGGAAGAAGTTGTTCCTCTTCCAAATGTTAATTCTGCTATTTTAAGGAAGGTATTACAATGGGCTACTTATCACAAAGATGATCCACCACTACCTGAAGATGATGAAAATAAGGAGAAACGTACCGATGATATAAGTTCTTGGGATGCAGATTTTCTAAAGGTAAATATTTAACTTTTATTAATATTGTTCTTTCTCTTATAAAATTAATATTATTTTGGAGCCATTAAAGAATAATTTCTTTTTAGTATTATCAGTTTATTCATAATTTATTATGTTTGTCATATTTTTAGAAAAATATGATCCAAAAATCTTCTTACAGGTTGATCAAGGAACATTGTTCGAATTAATTTTGGCAGCTAATTATCTTGATATCAAGGGATTATTAGATGTAACATGCAAAACTGTTGCTAACATGATAAAAGGCAAAACTCCAGAAGAAATTCGCAAAACATTCAATATAAAAAATGATTTCTCTGCATCAGAAGAAGATCAAGTTCGCAAAGAAAATGAATGGTGTGAAGAAAAGTAGATTAAAGTGTTTCAGTATTCAAAAATTTAACAGTTAATACACTATCTGCATTGTTTTAAAGAATTCATAAAAATTGTCATAGCACTGACCATTCTATGTACCAAATAGTGACTGCGTTATTTAAATGGTTATTTCTTTAAAAATAAGTCACATTAATATATTTGGGTTTTATTTATTTCAAATTTCTTTTATAACAATAAATAATACTATTTAGTGTGCATTATGGAAATTATACTAACACATTTGTATCATTGTAATTATTATTATCTCTATATAGGAATACATTGCATAACAATAATTGTGCAACACAATTATTGCGTTTCATTTATATAGAATATAAATTTGATTTCTATGTTTGACCATTTTATTTAAATAATCCTTATATAATAAAACATGATAAATGTGAAGTGAAATATTATTTATAAATCTGTTGGAAAAGAATTCATTAGATTACATTGTTAAAAGCTGCAACTTTATATATTATGTAGTCAATAGATGTAACTTAAACTGTAAAAACGAAATAAAAAATATGCACGTAAAAACGTGCACACGCGCACATGTATGTATATGCGTTTCGTTTCCTATCCAAGTTCGTCTGCACAAAATGTATGCTTCCAATTTAATAAGACAACGATTATTACAATTTATGTTATTAATCTTAGTCATTAAATGGAAAAGTTGAAAGAACATAAAGTTCTGTGATATATTGTACGATGAAAACATAATATAGTAAGAGTTACAATGCTAAAAGTATGTAACATAACCTACGATTGAAGTGAACCATTCGAATGCCTTTGGAACTAATAAATATTAAAACAATTCTTATTTTTTCCAATTGCTTTAAGTAACACAGAAAAGCGTTAATTTTATATATTAAAGAATTAATATCAAATAACATTTAATATACAATGGGTAAGTGTAGAATCATGATACTTTGAACATTTAATATTTTATATTTAATTAATACTTTTTAAAGACAGGGTAACTATTTTAGATAACAAAACTGAAAATTTGACATTTCATCCTCATAATTCTAAAAATCTTCTTAAGAAATTACATGACATTTGCAATTGGGATCAACTTGATAATGTGGCTATAGAGTATCATGATTTACAAGAAACTATTTATATACATTACAGAGAAATTCTTGTCACAAAAAATATAATTTCTGATTATTTAAAATGCATAAAAAATGTTGAATTTATTGGTATATATTTTGATGTTCCTGAATATTGTGTAATTTTTATAATGCTTGGGTAAGGCATTAGATCATACAGAATATTTAAAATATTGATATAATAAACATAATAATATAAATTTTTACTATTTGTGATTCTTTTTGTGTTACAGAATTTTAAGTAGCAAACACAGCTTTGTAAATATACCTGTAGATACAATAGAATTTATGAATTTAAAATGTTATTTAAATATGCAGTATTTATTTTGTAAACAAATAATTGTTGAAGGAGACATTATATATCAATTTAAAATACATGGAGAATGCATTTATCTTATCAAATTGAAACATATACAAAAACAAATTGTACAAAATTCGAAACAGGATTATTATGCTTATGCAATTTCTACTTCTGGTTCAACTGGAGTACCAAAAGTGATCAAAGTTACTCATTCCTGTATAGTTCCTAATATTTTAGATTTGAACAAAATACTGACAATAACAAAGTGTGATAAAATTTCTCAATTTACAAATTTTACATTTGATCCTAGTGTTATTGAAATTTTTCTTGCACTCTCAAATGCTGGAACACTTTTTATGGTTTCAAAGTCATTGAAGAACAATCCAAATAGGTAGATTATAATTATGAAGAGAAATACAATTTACAGATAAAAATTTATATTTACATAAGCAATTTTTATTTTTAGGCTTTTGAAAAAAGCTTATTCTAATCAAATTACTATATTGCAAATAACTCCATCAGTTTTTATGTATAGTTGGACAGCTGAATGTTTAAAGACCAGTATTTTGAGTAATAATAGTTCATTAAGAGCTATTCTTTTTGGCGGTGAACCTTTTCCCAAACTGGAATTAATTTCTGAAACTAAGCATCCTTATAATAGTACAAAAATTTATAACATTTATGGTATTACTGAAGTATCTTGTTGGGCTAGTATTAATGAAATTATAATAACAAATGGACAATTTAATGTACATTACTTGGGACAATTATTATCACATACTATGTTTCAAGTTAAGAATGAAAATGGAGAATTAATAACAAATGGTACAGGTTCTCTTTATATAGGTAAGTTCGCAATACTGATTTCATTTTTATGTAATAATTTTATGAAATGATTGTTATGTATCATATATTTTTGGACAGGTAGTAATCAAAGGGTGTGCGTGGTGAATGATGAAAATATAGAAGATTTAGAATTACCATTATTTCGTGACTCTGGTGATATAGTTAATGTAAGTTAATAGAAATCTAAATAATAATACGAATAATATATATAACAACAACAATAACAATAAATATATTTTTATTTCAGATTGATGAAAATGGTAGGATATTTTACAAAGGAAGAAAGAATAGTCTTGTAAAAAAATTTGGAAATAAAGTAGATCTGACAAAAATTCAAGAATTTGTGTTACAAATAGATTTTGTAAAAAGTAGTTATGTAGTATGGGATGATAGTAGTCATCAATTACATTTATATTTTTCTACTAAAGAAAATATTACAAATTATCATGATGTAAATACCAATATGATGAGGCATTTGAGTAAATTAGATCCTTTATATAGACCAGATAAAATTCATTTCATGGAACATGTTGAATTTACAACTAGTGGAAAAATTTCTTTAGAATTTTCGAAAAAGCACTACACACAAGAAGAATTAAGGTATAAAGCATTAGATAACATTGATTTAAAAGAAATTGAAGTTACTTTTACATCTATTTGGGAGAGCAATCTACAACATAAAAATGACGGATTTGTAAAATTAGGAGGTACATCCATATTAGCACTTCAAATATCAAATACAATATCTGAAATAACAGATATCGAATTTCCTGACTTAATTGGCATGCTTTTGATGGATGCTACTGTTAATGAATGTTTTATTTATATAAAAAATACTATATTAAGTCAGGATCAAAAAAAAATAATCAGTCTCAAAGGGATGCCTGTAATTACCACTATTATTAATATAGAAAGAAAACAGCCTTCGGGAAACTATAATGAAAAGGAAAGTTTGAACTCAGTGACTCAAACAAATGAGATTTATACGTGTCAGTGGTACAAGTGTAGAGGGCAGACATATAAAAATGTATCATATGTAAGTGAAGAGTATAAAATACAATATGATACAATTTCAAATGTTAAAGTACTTAACACACATGATTTAGAAAAGTGTGTAGATGCATCACCAACTATATTTTGTTATTCCGAGTAAGTACGTCTTTAATGAACTATTTGTAATGCATTCCGTGGTTTGATTAATAAATACTTTATTTAGTGGGAAAATATATACAACTGTTGGTTCTCATTCTGGATTTATTTTTACTTTTGGATTAGAAAAGGAGTGCTATAATTCTACATATAAAATCAAACTACCTGACAGAATTGAGGCTTCAGTTTTGATTCTAGATAACTTTAGAGGAGTAGTGGGTAAGCCTTTACTTTACTGTATAAAAAATTTATTCAAATTTTCTGAACTTTTCTTTTCACAGGATGTTATGATGGTAATGTATATTGCTTTCACTTAAAAACGGGACAAATCATTTGGAATTATCAAACAGGAAATATTGTTAAATGTTCTGCAATACTTTGTAAATTAAAAAAGACAATATTTGTTGGTTCCTATGATTGTTATGTATATTGCTTATCTGTGAAGGTATATATGTTCATTTCTATAGTAATAGATTACATAAGATAATAGTAATAAATATAAAGACATTTACTATAGGACGGCTCTGAAGTTTGGAAATTTAAATGCGGCAATGGAAGTATTAGCGCGTCTGGTTGTTTACACTTTTCATCGAATACTGTATTGTTTGGAACATTAGATGGATCGTGTTTAGCACTTCAACAATCATCAGGAAAACTCGTATGGAAACATAAATTATCAGATCCAATCTTCGTTGCTCCTTTGTTACTGAATAGTGGACTTGTCTTGTTTTGTTCCGTAACAGGACTATTATGTTGTTTTGATATTGAAGTTAATGTTAAGGTAATGAGCATATAAAAATTGAATATACTCCTAGTTTGGTAAACATAATCATTTTCATTTTGGTTTATTTTTTAATTTTACAGATGTGGACATACAAAATTAATGGTAATGTATTTTCATATCTTGTGAAGCAGGATAATACCTTTACAAAATATGAAAATATTATTTTAGCTAGTCAGAATAAAAATGTGTACTGTTTAGAATCAGATGATACAAACTTTAAGACTAAACCTACGTTGAAATATGTATTAAATTTTCATTCGCCGATTTTGGCCACTCCCTGGTGTGAAAATAATTTTCTGTTCGTAATGTGTACAGATGGTACTTTAAATATATATAACTTTGTAAACAATAGATTGATCAAAATTGAAAAACTTCCTGGAGAGGTTTTTTCATCACCTGTTGTTGATAATGATGTTGTGGTCATTGGATGCAGGGATAATAACATCTATGTCTTAGAACTTGTTTAAATTATTATTGGTAAGTAAATGTATCAAGTATTTTTTATATCATGTAATAGATAGAAATACAAAGTAATGAGATTAATATAGTATGATTTATTTTTTTTTTTATGACTGTCACATTACAGTTACGTGAATAACATTTTAGATAAAGTAATAGGGAATCACGTATCTTCATTCAGTAAATTTCATACGTAATATGAATTCACGGTGCGCTTACAATTTGAAGCGAAAATGCAAGCAAAACAAAATATTCTGGGAAGTAGCCAATCACTCATTAACAAAACATTCACGCATACGCAAGTGCTCACGTATAATAATTCCAAAAACAATATACGTCTGTACATACTTGACTTCTTTAGATTTATTAATGTGTTTCTCTATCAATAATGATCACCTTATAAATACTGGACAAAGAAATATTCCAGCCTTCAAATTCACATAAAATAACAACATTTCAACGATCCCATCTTTTCTATATTCTCACTTCCACATATTTGAGAATGAGAAAGTATATAATATATATCCATTTAACTTATATTTAAATGGTTGGCCGCTCTTTTTTCTTTTAAATATTCGACATAAATCTTCTGCAATCTTCTCTGGTATAGGCAATTACTTTTTGTAACTACTTCATTTTACATGTATGTACTTTGTTTTTTCTTTTCATTAACGTAAGTGTTTGGAATTTCAATTGAAGATATTGTAACTAAATGTGCAGAATTATGACATATTTTCTAATGCTATATCGCGGCATGCTATTTATATACTTGCGTGTCGAATTTATTTTTTTAAATTAATTCTATCTTGTACCTCCTGTTGTAACATATGATCTTTTGACTACTGCAATTAGCAATATAACTATAGGATTTTTTAACATTTACAATCTCAATAAACAGTTATCCTTATGTTTTAATTTGATACGTAAAATATGATACATTTATAAAGTCATGATAATCGGCACTGTCATGTATAGTTCAAATTCTATGTCAGTGACGAATACATTAATACACTTAAACCGTATAATAAATTGCAATTTATAATTTGTTCAAAATTTATCGACGAATGACCAGGCGACAAATATTACAAGTCCTAATATCAATTTTTTGTGAAAATGGTTGTACATATGTACTTTAGACATAATGTAAAAAGGGCAGTTTGTAGAATTAGATTGGAATAAATTTGAAAAATAAATTTTGAATAATGTTTGTCGTTAACGTCCTCCATTAAAGAGAATCTAGGATTAGGCATGTCTATTGACAGATTGCATCTGCTCCGAGAGTTCAATAAACACCGACGTTATCGGCATACACACGTTAAATTATGTTGCTCGCTCGTTTTTATTTTTTTCAATTCAGCATGAACTAGCTTTAAAACTGACCAGTAATTGTAATTATCTTATGGTTACTGATCTTCATCACCTAGGTCTTGCTTTACTTTGTTAAAATCGAATTCTTCACCAGTAGCTCGTTTAAATATATCGAGAACATCTAAACAAGTAGTTTCAAAATGCGTTGTAGCATCATAACTTGTTGATATAAAAATCTGACTCTCCATCCCATTGTCTGTCGGTTCCATATAATCAGATACTGATACGAACTTCTGTTTAATCGGTCCAAGAAGATCCAAGCCTGGTTTAATTTCAGCTTCTGGATTCTTTGTTTCAACTGTAGTAGATACCATGGCTATAAACCATCCTTTTGCCGCTACTTGATGAGTATGCGATACTAAAGATACGTAGATATCGGAATTACGATTAACCTGGGAAATAAAACCAGATGAATGTTGTATCAATATCATGAAACGTTGATATAGGATCGAAATACAAATCTGTTTACTTGTTTTTGTGGAATAATAATTTGTGTTGAAAGAGCATCTCCTGTATTCGGTATAGGATGGTCTAAAAGACAAATGCACCTTATGACTTGACCCACTTTTTTCACATGCTCAGGTACATATGTAGGATCACAAAATAATTGTTTACACTTTGCTACTTCGTCACCAGAACACACACAAGAAATCTGTAATACAAATCAGTAATTAGTTATGAAATTAATCGTAGAGAATATTATAAGTTCAGAGAATGCTCTAAATTTTACCGCTCCATCTTTCATTACGATTGCGTCTATCGGTTTGTCTAACATGTACGTTCCACCATAAATAGCGCTAAGTCGTGCAAAACCTTGAGGAAGTTCACCTAAACCGTACATGGGATATAGATATGGTGATTTTCCGTAACGTGCTAAACTATCACTATACAATTTAATTCTTCTTATAGTAGTGATCGCTCTTTGGCTTATGTATTCGTCATCTCTGGAATAAATGAACGGGATATTGCGGTGTGTTAATTATCAAAGCGTTGATACAGTATTTCCAAAGTAATATTTATATTTCTTTTACCTATAAAGAGCTAGTGCATGTCCTGTGAAATCTTGAGTGTTTTTATCGAGATTAAACTTATTGTACAAAGCACTCATACTATTATTAAATGGATCGAAGCCGTCCCAAGTCTTAGGATTGTCTTCTTGCATATTTAAAATGCCCATTAAATCGCCGGACAATCCGTCTTTCTGATCTATCGGCACCTTTGAAATTTTGCCGGATTTATAGACATAAGATCCCTCGACGCATTTAAATTCCAAATACCGCGTCACGCCTGTGTGAATCAGAAGTTTTACCAGCAAGCCGTTTGCCATCAGGAATTTTGGAATTAAATCAACGTTCCAGTCGCGGCCACGACCATAGGATTCACCAGGTGGTGGGACCTTGAATTTCCTAGATAACGCATAAAACTAATATTAGTGATCAAAATAAATGCGATGTTTTCTTTCCAGATATACAATTTGAATTCTCATATACACGTAAGTCTCGGTACCAGTGATATTATGAATGTAAACAACCTCTAGTAAATATGCTATTAATAACCAATAGTAACTATGTATTTAAAAATTAACAATATTTGTTTTCGGCTTTTTTTTTCTTTTGGTACTTCATATTATAATCGACGAAATATATCGTGCGCATCAACAATATGTTAAAATGGCGCATATTTCTAGGTATCAAACAAAGGAAGAAGTAATTTGTTACAAAATAACTGTAAATTACGCATGAACATATGTTAAAAATATTAAACAAAGTTGCACGATTTCGAGTTAGTATCATAAGTATCTCTTTTGGAAAGCAACTTTGTTCCGTTTACTTTCACATTGTTTTCAAGCGTTCTTTAGGTTGGTTATGCGCAAGTGCAGACGAACAACAGTTACTGTTACAACAGATAGGTAGTTTAGATGCGTGTTACATTTTATTGAGTGCAACCGGACATATGATAACCGTCTCCCTGATGAACCAGAAGAACCAGAAGAAATCACGCGGATATGTTATCGTTTTTTGTTATATGAGTAATAGAAAAGCCATATTATTTCATTATCTCATTAGCAACGAGTTTTTATTATTTTGGAAAACGTGAATTTACAAAAAAAAAAAAGCTATTTCTTTCACACGAAGAATTAAAAAGAATATTACTATGCAAGTGAGAACAATTTTTATTTAAACTTCTGAGTTCACATAAGGAAGCAAACATATGTTCAATTTCATAGGAAGTGGATTAAGTTAACGGTACTTGTTTGGTTACTTAACATTTCCCGCTGCTACGTTTTCAAACATAAGGCAGACTAATTTTGTATCTTACTGTGCAGTCTTTATACTTCAAATAATTAGATGGATGTAGATAACTTTTTCTAATGATAAACAGAAATATGTGACGGGAGGCGAGAGGAGGAAAGAGGAGGTTGGGATGGTCGAACGAGTGGTAAAGAAAAAGTATCTCGAAGAGAAACAGCATGTAGCGCTAACTCTGCAAAATGCCACAACAGATTTATCACGTTCGATCGAACGTGTATTTCACGGGGCGGACCCCTACCCCCTACTCTGGTTGAGTGGCATTCTAGCCAACCTTCCGATAAAATTATTTAGAAAGGGATGAAAATTTGGAAGTAGTAGTCGCACAGCAACGGCGCATCACTGCAGGTGACGACATACGTCACGCGTCGTGTCGAGACAAGCTTGACGGAAGAGTCTAACCAAATGATAATCAATCACTAACGTTGTGAAATATAATAGAAAAAAATCAATATTTATGACGAATCATTGTATTGCACAAGTCAACGATCACAGCTCTAAATACCATACTAATACCGGCAATAGTTGTTTGGCATTAAAATGGATCGCAGTAGATTATTTATAAAAATAACTTACGCAAACAAATCCTCCAAAGGCGTGATCGAAGCAGATTCACCGCCGTAATATTTGTTACGATCTACATGGAGCACTTTCTTTCCACTGACCGATAGCATACCCGAAAGTATGCATTCCTTGAGTCCGGTGCCCAACACGATCGCGTCGTATTCTTCATTCATGTTGGTCGAAATGCAAAGAAATTGATCACAGCACTAAACGTATGAACGCGAAGTTCTCGTGAGTTTTTCTTGGGAATGCTATAAAAGTCGAAAAATGTTAGTATACGTTCGCGCGTCTACTAACTCGCACGACTATTATGCCGGAACGGAAGACCTCGTTCTTTCGCTCACTACCGATGACGGAGCTGCTAGCAGCACGACGGTAGTAGTGGTGGTGTTACTGCTGGTGGAGCTACTGCAGCGTACACTCTCCCTAGGTTCGTGCAATTCCCCATTCTATGATGCATTAAAAGATATCTCATGAAAAGAGAAAAATCATCAATTCTAAAAGGTTAAGTATTTTACAACTATATTTTACATTCTTCATTTGCGATTAGTGACTTTCAATCGTTAATAAATTTATCGAATGATTAGCTAATCACGAACAAATGTGAGTTAGGTTACGTAAAAATACTAGCATTCATCTTTTGTTACGTATTTGTTAAATTCCAAGAACGCAAATAATAATTATAAAATATCGACTTTGTTTACTAATGCAGGATGACTTTTAAAAATCGCGGACATGCAGCGCTAGGGATTTTCTATCTTCAACATTAAAAAATTTGAGGAGCGACGGTAGATGGCAGTAGTGCGAGAACTCCTCGCGACGGTTGTACTCGGTAGGTCGGCCGATACAAATTGTCAGTGCGTATACGACAATAAGGTCATTCGGTTTGTTGCTGCGAAACGCGGATAATCAGTTGAGATTTAGGGAGCGTGTACACGATATCGCGTGTATTTCTCGAAATGATCGCCAATAGAATAATATAATCGATGTGGGAATCGTTTTGCCGAGCATTTATGTAAACGTTGTATCGTGTCAAGATGTGCGGTAATAAATGTATTTCGATAGAGATGTTTTGAAAGAAACGCGTTATACGGTAACTGTATTTTTCTTGTCAAATACCAGTTGTTTTTCCTGGTTTGATTTAGTTGTGCACTCGATGTGATGAGAGCTCGAAGACGTGGGGGATAATTGTGTGCTACCCTTGTGCTTTCACAAGCGTTAACCAAGGCCACGTGGACCACGTTGGGAGCCTGAAAAAATGTAAGCGCGAGATTTTTTTATATTATCCTTACTAAATCATTTTCATCGATAATTGCATTTAAGTTATCAATAATTATCAATAATCGTTTCCCGTATACAAACTTTTAAATAGAGAAAAGTGAAGCGAATGGTTTTCGGTAAATGATATATTTTGATTCCGTTATGTTCTTTTCACTCGATGACAGCATTAATAAAGTGATATGTCCTGCTTATGGTAATTGCATCGGGATTAGAACATTCTTCGCGAAAGTGTGCGAATTAAATCTCGGGTGAAAAAGATAGGCCGCAAACGATTAGTTACTGTCATGAATACGCATTTCGACATAATTTCTGTCACATCGAATCTCAGAATAGTATTTGTACAGCAACCCTCGAATCGATCATATTGTCGCGTTTCGTAGTTTCCAACATGTACATACATCGCGTTGCCGTTTTAAACGTTTACTTAATTATTACGAGAAAGTTTCATCTAAATGCGGAAGTACTAGGCGTTCTAGCGAAACGGTAACGAGAGAGTCTGGAAAAGCGAAAACATTCAAACCCCTCGTGATAAAAGATTATCAGAATTTGTAACGGAAAACATTTTTTGTAAAAAAGTAATCTATTAAAAGAGGGGAAAAAACGATAAAAATAATAAATTTAATAAACAATATTGTCAATTAACGGTCGATTTACGGTTTGCTTTTTTGAATTCATTTTTAAATTCAAATCTATATATCATGCGAGTGGACGAGATGGAGCGAGGTTTCTTCAAATCCGACATATTCCTAGGACATTGTTGAATCGGTCGAAGGTTAGTGTCGGGAATCGGTTACGTTTTTTTTCCCAGAGCGACCGACGGTCGTGGTGTCCGGCCACGAAACCGGTTACGCTCGCTCCGAGTATCGTTGAGTAGTCTCCTAGAAACGGGGCGAAAAAAGAAGCAAGTTTCCGAGCGAGGTCATCCCCGGTTCGTTATCCGGAGGACCGTTCGAAAGCATCTACTCGTTAAATTGCATAAACTCCGTCGTAGTACGTCGAACGGTCCGCTCGGACGGAATGAGTATACCGGTACGCGTGAAGGAACGCATAGAACATTGCTGACGTTGGCTTTGCATCGACAAAATAGAAGAGCGACGTAACAGAATCAAAATAAATTCGTTCGATGGTCTTCAGTCGAAAGGGAGATGGTTTAAGTTCGGAATCGAGACTGTTCGGCGAGGTTATTCGCTTGTAGGATGAGTGCAGAAATTGGAGGTTATGCGCAGAGATATTGAATTTTAGCGCCTTTGGTCGTAGTATATTTGGCGGGCGGTGAGTCGCGGTTTGAAACTAATCGACCGACAGATAGCGCGCATATCATTAAGTTTGTACCTTGAATCGGGTATATGTTCGCTATCGTTTCGCGCATTATTTACAATGATTATTAGACTTTTTTTTTCCTTATCGATTGTCCTAATGCTCTCTATCGTTATTTTCCGTCAACTATGAGCTGCTCGGACAATTAAACAATGGGTAATGGCTGTTAACGAATTCGAAGTTTACCACGGTGAAAACGATAACTTCTCGTCGTAACGTTTCGTAACATCGGAACGTCGAGTATATTCATCAGGAAAAGGTGACATTTTTTTATACAATGCCAAGTATGTACGTTATAGAGATGAAATAATTTGTTTTCACTATTTAAAGTCCAATATATGTGAAATTAAAAAACATAATTTCAACGTATTTTAGAATTTTCCAAAAAAATAGCTAACGATATTTTTTATTTTCTTACGATTCTTTTCAATTTTACAGCACACTGCGCATGCGCCCTAATTTTCTTCGAGTATATTCGTCGTCGATTAACACTAAACCTACCACGACCGGTTGAAAGACCTGTAAATGGAGAGACGAAGAAAGAACTTAAAAAAGGAAAATGGAACAAGAGGAGATATTCGTTACAAATTCGTTATACATAGATTGAAAGAAAAATCTGAAAGTCAAGAGCGATGATGCCGAATGCAGAATTTTTAATCAAAAATTAAAAAACGGTTATTTAGACTATGGTAAGGTTATTGTTAGGAATGATTAAGCGAACAGGCGTAGGCTTCCGAAATTAAATGAAACACATGAAAACTTAAAGTAATTAGACTCGGTATCGGCTTAACAAGCGATAGAAATAACAATTTAAAACCGTTAACCGCGTCGCAATAATTGCAAATGATAATGGTTACCAGTGCGAACTAGAAACTCGTGGCAATCCTATCGTTTAGAGGGGGTGTGGATATTCGCGTGACCCAATTCCATCCTTCAACTTTTCTACCCTTGATATTGTCCGTGTACATTAGAACACGGGATTTACGTCGGCACGATGGCTGTTATTGATCAGCAGCGGAATCCTTTGGTTGGTTTTACGTACACGTTAAGCACGTTCGCTTTATGGTTCACGGTTAACTCTTTGTTACGATACGAGCTTCGGGACTCGAAGGTACTCGGTTTTGGGGCCCACGCAGACATGCGATTTTTCCCGTTGCGATCTCGCACCACCGATATATCTTTCTCTTCGGCTAAGAACAAAGAAAGATATACCGATCTTAAGAAATTACGACGGGAAAAATCGTACGTCTGCAACGACCCTTACCCGGTTCTCGAGCCAATTCTAATCCACTAAAATCTCGCGGCGGCCTCGGGACGTTAGCCTTGAAAATGGCGAAGGCATGCGGCATCATCGAAATAGCAAATCGATTATTTAACCTCACGTGCATCCGACGACTAGTTGCACTTTGTCTTTTAATCTTTTCCCTCAAAGTTGAACGTTATTTTTGGAGTTGCTTTTCATTGATCATCAATGCAAAGCAACGCAGGATGTCAGGATAAACGAAGTAATCACTTTCCGATATCGTACTTCCTTACATCTGCAGTCGCCATAGTGCTCTAGGTAAATAAGATAAACGTAATTCACACCGATATCATCCGTATCGATCGGCCATTTTTTCGCCCATAATGGTCTGTTTATCTCTGGGAAAGCGGTTTTAACGGAAGTGCGACGTCGAATTGCATCGTTTAATTTAGTTTGCTCTAATTAGCTCGACAGTTCGTTAACGGCCACTCGTACAGAAAGCGTACCCCGGTTAACAGCTTGGCTATTAATCCCGAGACACTTCCTTGAGATTCGAAGAGCGACCGTGACTTTGAAATCACGAAGCCTTTAAAATTAACAGCGTTATTGTTTTGTCAAACATAGCAATGAACGACTGATAAGAGTGTTTCAGTGTACAAGGGGGTGCGTTCGTTCGCATATTCGAGTAGAAGAGTCGTGCGGGTACGCCTATAGGTGTAGGTGCAGGTGTGGTTGCAGGTCTGGGTGCGGACACCTTCCACGTAAAATTTAGAAACGAAACATCGACCAACTGCTGGCGAACCATCGACCTCGCGTTCGCACCACCTCTCGACACGCCCCAATAAAGCACCGTCCCTTTTTCGTTATCGTTTTGCCTCGTGTTCACTTGTAGCTTTTCGTGGTCGTCGTTACCATTATCGTGGTAATTCCAGGCAACTGGAGTTTCCCGAAATCGATCGATAGCGAAGGAAACACGCGTAGATCGTTCCACTTCCAAAACGATTATGAGTTATTACGATAAGGTGTACCGAAGGTTACACGGTTTCACGGTGTAAAACATTGTAAAGCCAATTTTGTCAACTATTGGATTATTCGGAGTAAAATGATTAGCGTTTTCATGATGTTTGTACGAAAAACTTTCTCTCTCTTTCTCTCTCTCCCTCTGCAATCTTATTAATAGCATATCTGTGCCGGTTAAGTGCAAGTGCACCCACGATAGCGAGAGAGTGCGGCTGGAAATGCATTACGTTACTTCCTGCATACCGTTTGATGCGACGCAGTAGAATAGCTTTCCTTTGCGTGTGTTCCCTTGCAAATAAATCACGATCGACCGACTTTTCGACAGACTTCGATCACTTGTCAGCAACGAGATGGACCACTGACACCTCTTTCTTGCGTTACTTACGTTCGATGCATCTTTTTCTCGCCGTTTCCTCATCGCGAAGGACAATCCGTAGGGGTGATTGCTCTTTGGTACCTCGAGTCGCGCGTATTCCGGAACGTCTGCTTTCCTCGATTTCCATGTAGATACCGTTTACCCTTGCGACGAACATCCTTCGTAACTGGTAGATTTGGTCTGTCGACAGATGTGCCAGCATGTCCGAAGAAGTGGCGCCAGAAGCAGCGAGCGAGGAGATCGACAGGCAGGCGTCGGTTTACGTATTCCCGGGACCAGGTCGTCAACATTATCCCGGCTCAGCACCGCTACAACCAACGACTGCCACTGTTCCCGATGCCTCAAGCTCTGTTTTCACGACCATCCCGTTATCGAATGCTCTCGCGAAAGGATGCAGCAACAACGAAGACGAAGAGGTCGCGGCGCGAAACAGAAGAAGACCGTGTCCCAGGACTCATGCCAGATCGGCCAGCCACGGTGGAGTGTTGGCGGAATGCCTCGGTGGAATGACGAACACGGGATTCCAGCCGCACGCGGGCTCCTATCTGGGCCCTCTGTCCGCAATCGGTGGGTCGAGGCCCTCGGCCTTGAAGAAACCTGGTCATCAGAGAGCGTTCAGTCAGGGTCAGGTGATCGACGTTCAGGGACATTCGGTCACGGGGCACAGTCGTGTCGGATCCAGAACGGATTTTATCCTTCCACCCGGTCACAGGGAGGATTCCAGGCCACCCATGGCTGGGAAAGTGCCCTCCTTTCGAGGTCACTCGCGGCAAGCGTCCAGGTATGTTCGCAAATCGAGATATCTCGTGTTATCTAACCGATCTCTGTGATTTTCTAGACGAATCCTTCTAGTCCTTTGGACCAATTGGATTTTTTTTTTGAAAATGCAGTAGCGAGGTTCTTGCGCCTTTATTTAGCGATGCATGCCGGAACAGTTGATGTTTCGACGAAGAATCGTGTGGTCGCTATAATTCTGCCGGTGATTCAGTGTTGTCGGCGGAAGCTGCATAGCGAAGTCTTCGAAAATAACTTCTTTTTTATTACTCGAGGGAAAAGAATTCATCACAGTTTCGATCGTGATCGTATTAGAGAAACTCAGTCGTGAACGTTCATCGAGCAACTTAGCATTGGGTTCAACGCTCCGACTATTGACCACTTGGGATCTTCGGTTAGAAGATTTCACGCTACCTATCTGTTTTTAAATAATGGTTTTCCTGTTGAATCGTTCGCAGATCGGAGTCGATATACACGATAAGACGTAGCGCTGAACCTCCTTGGTGGAGAAGGCTCTGGGCTCGATGCTTCGGTCCGTTACCAGAGGAACCCCGTTTAAGGAAAATAGTGCCGAATCACTTAGTGCCGCCGAAAACACCGCCGAGTCAGCACCCCAATGGCAAGAGAGTGAACAATAGGTAAATTTCTCGTTGATAACGACGACCGTTTATGCTCGCTTCCTGATTCTCGCCTCGTACGTTGCCGGAATAGTACATTGCCAGACGAGAGTGAAAATCTGACGCGATACGTCGTCTGAATTCCGGTTTATTCGCTATGCTTTCAGAGTACGTACGACGAAGTACACCTTGCTGAGCTTCCTACCTCGCAATTTCCTCGAACAATTTCGCCGTGTGGCCAACATATATTTTGTATTTATCGTTCTACTTAATTGGGTGCCAGCCATAAATGCCTTCGGCAAGGAGGTTGCCATGATACCCATAATCTTTGTGCTCGGTGTAACGGCTTTGAAAGATTATTTCGAAGATAAACGGAGACTGATCAGCGATCGACGCGTGAATAATTCTACCTGCCGTGTCTACGTGCGGTAAGTAAGCAATTTTAATGGCACTTCTTGGATAAATTCGACCTACCGATTTTTATGAATATCCACGTTTATTCCTAGCATAGGTAACCCATAGCTTATGGAGTATTCGAAAGTGAATAACAGGAAGATTCTAATAGTTCGTTGAATCTTGATAGAGAGAAAGAATATTTCGATTAAGCGCATAATACTCGTTTGCTCGGTATAGAGCACGAAGAATAGTCGCTAGAGGTTCTCCTGAGTGGTTAGCCGGAATGCCGGCGCCACACGGATTACAACTCGACCCCGTGTAACGTTAACCTGCCGCATCAGCAGGCAATTTAGCAGCCACGCTGGAACTCGCTTCGTAATTTATTAATATCTCGCAAACTATTGAGCGCCTACGAAAACGACCGAATACAGATCTGGGTTAGGTCTAGGTTAGGACGTCACGAGCGTGCGTGCATGTTATTCATTAAACCGACTTTATCTCGCGAAAATTAAGAACTTTGCAAACTCGCGTGGAACGAAAGGGAAGCGTGACTACCGACTTTCTTCGTATTTTCTACTTTTCGTTTTGCCGTCGATCGATCGTATGCCAGAGCTAAACAAGGATGAATTATAATCCGCGTCAAAGCGTGCATTTCACGCTCTATGCGAAGAATTCTTTTTTAAAACAAGCGTTATCGTTCTGGGAAACAGTCGTCCTCACAGTGGATCGGTTGAAAACGAGCTCTCGCGATCCTATTTTTGGTGTTTGACGTTTCAAACGTTCCCTTATCGTTCCTTTGACCAAAGGAATTTCGATGGATCGGCATCGATCGCCGTTCGATGGCATGCGAATCAAGCACATGCGGTTGGTCGAACGTGGAAAAGAAAGTGTTCTCTCTTTATCCTGTCGCGGAAGAGAATTGTCGTTGCTCGTGTTTAGAACTTCAATTTCACCGTGTTTGATTCGGTACCAGGAACGAATAGGTTCGATCCATCCTAATGCCGCTGCGTTTAGGGAACCTTGGTCGTTTTCGACGATATTATTCGATCGAGATACGTTTCGTCACGTCAGAAAATTCCTGGTGAAGCATCAGAAATAATAATAAACAAGAATAACGCGTGTAGTTTCCTTGGAGTCATGGCTACTGCGTTTCGTTTCTTTCCTTGTTTGGTCATCGTTACTGCAACTGCGTAAATGCAATCTTATCGCTATAGGGAGCCCTGTTTGCTCACCGTCTCAACCTCGTACTCAAATTTTCAAGGTATTTCTACGCTTACATAGATACGCGGCAGAAGATCGCGAAGGGGGATTCAATTTTAACGAACGCCGCTAAATCTTTCCCGAAATAGATTCACTCTTGATCAATATGAATTTTCCGTGCGCACGCTAATAATGGCCGTTTGGCTGATTTTAGAGGTTAGGAGAGGGAGAGATCTACGTTTAGAAAATATGCACGGTTCGAAATGAAATCGGATTGTATCGTTGCATTGCTCGTCCCGTTGAAAGTATCCTGCTTTACTCCCATCATTGCCTTTTACCCTGACCCTGTTCGTTCTACCAGAGAGACTATTGCTATAGTTCATTCTCTAAAATCACCGTCCGCGATATGCAAACGTGGAATGTAAACGCGAAGCAAATCACGAGCTAGGTCTACACGATCGAATTCGCGATAATCCTTCCAACGTACGATGATCCCGAGTCGAGATTCGCATCGGACTTGCTCCGTAGTCGATCGTCGAATAAATTGTCTCGACGGATCAATCTTTGCTACGGAGTCAGATCTGACAACAGCGAGAACTTCTGGAACTTTCCAAAATGGCCGACCGGTCCGGTGCTTCCGAGATTGTTCAAGGACGCTTTACGAAAGATCAGACGTTTCCTCTAATCGTCCAACTGTGGTTTTGAAACGGTTGTAGACCTGGAACAGAGATTTGATTAGAAAGCGCCAGGTCTGCAAATACGCGTACACCATCTGCGATGTGACAGAGTGACAGCAGGAAGTATCGGTCGGTAAGCGGCGACTGGAGTGCATGTCATTTATAATGTAACTCAATTTCGCCAGGTTCGTTGTGATCGATGAATAACGATTCCGACACGCAGTGGAGCGATTTGTAAAATAATACAATGCTACGACCTTGCCCTTCGCCACGCCACTCAGTTTTTCCAATTTACCCGATGGAACTTATGGCTTTGACCGAGGAAACGTTACGAAGTCGCTCGGTTAAACGAGTCGTTGCTAATTTATTAACGCGTTTCGTTCGCCGACAGTTGATCGTGGCCTTCGATCGAAATCACTTTGTACTCCTCGCAGCCAAACGTTTCCTTTACCCCTGTCCCGGATATTACACTTCATTTTTCTACAGCGACGGTATTGTCCTGTATCACATAGCCGTTGAATTAATAACCAACCTTTTTTTTGCCGCGTCTGATTCATCGAGTACGATAACATTTGACATGATTGATGAAAGATAGATTACTTAGAAACTATACTTCGTTCGTTATCGTCTTTGTTTTTCTCATGCACGAACAATAATACTTTTTGCCATCCTTCTGTCTTCTTTACTTTCTCACGTTTGTTTTAACCGTTTGCGTCACATCGTTACTTGTTGCTTACATCACATGAGATTGACGAAAACACCCACGACTAAGCGAATAAGATAGATTAGTTTTATATATAGTTTCATTACCACCCTTGAGTAAACGATGATGCAATCGATAGCATAGTGGATGCGATAGGTATGTCGTTCGATTGTCGATCGTGACGAGATTCACGACAGATGTCTCTGTTTCGTCGATTTCGCCCGCGGCACATCGATCCACCCACTTACCGTTATATACTCTTTTCCTTTTTCGTGGTAAAGGACGTTACGTGGATTACGTCAGTTAGCATAGGCGAGATGAAAAATAAATTTTGAAACGGGAAAGAAACGTGGAATTTCCTTGTGGACGATACTAAATATGAAAGCATCGAGTGAGAGGGTAGGAGACGGAGAAAAAAAGAGATATGATTTGTCGGCATTGAAAGGAAGCTAACGGGGCTGACAAGCGTTTTCGAGAAGCGCAAAGGAAAGGAGGTCGAGGGAAAATTGCAGAGCGCGTAGGCCGCGTGCTTTCCTGGGGGAGCCCGTTGTCCTCTTGCTTGTGGCAGAATCGAACGATCGGTATACGTTCCGTTATTTCGAATCGTGGTGTACGGTTTGAACCGATATACGTAATTAACCAGTGTTACAATCTCGAATTAACATAAACCGAACTACGCGTAGACCGGAGATATGCATCGCTTCGTTGCGATCGTAGCTTGTTCGAGCTTGTTTCACCATATATACATTCGTTTTCTCATCGGTATATATTTCATTCATTTGCAGGCATAGAATGAACGATATTTGCAATTATCGTCGAAGAACACAATTGAAGCTATTGTTCCTTTGTAAATCCAGAATAAATCCGTTTGAACGATGAAATTTCAATGTTAAAAATAGACATCGACGTTGAAAGATGAATGCAGAAGTATTTGAGCGATTTGACTTGGCTGGTTCATGAGTAGACGCAACGAAGGTAACCTCGAAACAGTCTAGAATCTTCGTTCGCGATCGATTCGATCGACGATACCCGCGTCGGTTATACGAATGTCGTTAAAGTTTGCACGGGGGCGTGTTTACGTGTCGGGTGAGGTAAAAAAGCATCAGCGTGAGCGCGAACACGGGAACGTGACAATCTCCTTCTTCCGCAGCAACGCGTTCCTTACGACCTTTACCTACTTAATACGCGGTTACACGCACGCGCTCGCTGACCTTCTTTAGCCTCCCGTTTAATTTCGTTCACTGACGAGATCGACAGTCGGCCAGGCCGCTCTCCACGCGGTAGTCCGCAATGTCAAGAACAAGCAGACCTTCGCCACGAATTCCAGCTCCCGATTAATGCGCTTTGACTGGTACGAGGTTATGTCGGTCGCGAGCTCTCGTACAC
>NW_016909491.1:631949-693045 GCF_001483705.2 Eufriesea mexicana | reverse complement strand
GCAACGCGGCGTTACGTTACAACGTTCTCCCGCAAGATATCGTCTCGTCACTCTAAATCCGCGTTCCGTTCTTACAATCCTTTGAATTTCTGTGTCGAGTCATTTTCAACGCTTGTGCCAAGTAAATAGACTATTCGTTCAGTTTGTCCTCTATGTTTATTCGTCTATCGGAGACCGAACGAACGTGGCACGGTTATGGTACAACTTGTAGCTAATATATCGTGTCAAAGCCGTCGTTATACCGGGAAATTGAAAGGTTATGAACGTGTCCTAACTGTGCAGTTGTCACATGGTATACGTGATGCATGAAATAAGCATGTGTCACGAAGCAATGTGATCGGCTTAATCTAGTAGGGTTACCAAAGATGTTTTATAAACATTCGATTCGATTCGGTCATTTTTTAAAGTCATTACGTCGAACGGCAGTTCACGTGGAGCCACAGGCGAGATCGATATCTCTTGTTTGCCACATTGTCGCTATCGGGCGCAGCAACGCGTCATGTCGTTCCCCGAAACGAGTGTATTCGTAAATATAGCTCTTCTGTTTCACATGCAGCTACAAAGCACCCCGACAGGACCTTAGACGCAAGGATGTCGTTAGTAAGGCTCGTGCAAGTCGAAGACACCGTGTAGTTGAATAAGACGGCGGAGGAAGGCGTAGCAATAAAACCGGTTGCCATATCCCTCGAGCTGTTTTCCTCGTTCTTCTCCTGGGTACAAGCAACGAGAGGACACATTCCCCGTGACAATGAAGCCCATCGACAGTTCCTCGTTTGTACCTTCTTCCGTCAGTATGCGTAACATAAAACACCTTTGGCTAGTCTGTTCTACGAACCGTTTCGTATATTTTAAACTCAACCAGTTATGAAAATCTCGATGGTTTCTTCCAGGTAAACCGCCGAACGATACATTCTATCCAATTTTCATCGTGATTATTTTTTTGATGCAATACGAATGACGCCATGGATTTTACCGAGGTTATTCCTAAAGCGATTTCAATAGAACCAGGAATAATTTGTAACAAGGATGGAATAATTATAGAAATGAAGAAGGCTCAAGGGTAGAGCTTGGAAAGGTTCTGAAAATAACTGCAAACTGTTATATAAAAGTTCTGATTGAAACAGTTACGAAGAACTTTTATGAATAACCTAAATTTCGAACTATGTCGGTATAAGTTAAAGCTGCTGCATCAGCCTCCGTATACATGGGTTAATTGTTATTTTCGAATCTATAGATATATATTATACAGTATATAGAGCAAGTTCTCCTCTATGTCGGTATAAGTTAAAGCTGCTGCATCAGCCTCCGTATACATGGGTTAATTGTTATTTTCTAGATTCTGTGTAGGTTTCAAAACCTGTAGATATGTCTTCGAATCTATAGATATATATTATACAGTATATAGAGCAAGTTCTCTCACATTGTACTTACCCATAATACTATTTTTATGTTTATCTGTGCAATAGTGCTGTTGAAGACATCCATATCTTTTGTGATCGCCAAGAACGCCAAGAACCTTGTATACACATATATAATATAGATTTGAAACTGTTTAGGAATCTGTATAGAATCTAAAATATAACGGTTTTATGGAAATAATTTATACGAAAACTGATACGGGAATTTTAACTTAAATCGATATTAGTTGAAAAGATACTTTATAACAGTTGTTCGGAGGAAAAGCTTTTCCCAACTGCCTCAAGAACCTAAACTTATATTCTAACGGTTTTCAAGCTCTGCTCGAGGGTTTTTTCCCCTTTGGATGTTCTCGTGGTGTTAAACGATTGTTGACGTCATTGATTACATCATGTAAAGCATGGAATCGGTATCGTATCACGAGCCCGTATATCACGCTCATAGTGTCTCCTGTTTCGTTGCCCGGAACGGCCTCACAAATTAACCAATCAAACAAAGAATTCCAAAGGAATTTCGGTGGCCTAAATATTTTTGTTAATTCAGAACTATGATGCACCAACTACAGAATCTTCTTTTCTACTTTATTTTCTCTTTTTTGATCAGTATGCTGTGCTAAGAAAGATTTCTTAAGGAAAAAGTGTCTTTTTCTGCCTGATTTTCTGAGTAAACTCTTCGTTTACGTAACAATAATGTACGAATGTGACCATGAGAATAGTGGAAGACGAAGAATTTAATTGAAAACGAGAATATTAGGCATCTACATATGCAAAGATATTTAAAAATGATCATCGATAATTTTCAAATCGTTATCGATTTTTATTTTTCCACGATGTCGAGAGGAATACTTAATAAATTGGCTGACTTAATCGAAAGAGAAGAATTTTTCCAATCTTCGTATGTGCAGAAATTCTGTTAGATAACACGCTATCGACCGGAAGGAACGAATCCCTTGAAAAGTTCCAACGTGATATTCCTAATGTTTGCTCACTCGCTGCGTTGAAACATGCGCTAAACTTCACATGGGAGAATAAGTGTCACAAATGTCGTCGTGTTACATTGTAGAAATAATTATTACAAGAGAAAGAAAAGAGTCATTAGAACGTTGGTGTATTATCTAACCGCATATAATCTGTACCGAAGACAAGTTGCATAAAAGAATTTCTAAGGCTACATAGTTGCTGCCGTCATCGGGCCCGATTTATCAGCACTTCGTTATCGTAAAAACTGAAACAGACCAGGCTTCTCGCCTCAAGCTTATGCATGCACGTTACCAGGGAAACTAGTTGCAAATGAAATACTCGATTCGTCTTGGACTACGCCTTCTATGGGCGGATAATTTAAGATCACGTCATACGTAATAAATTACGAGAATACTACTTTAAATGTCAAAGGCAAGTGTCAATGGGACTCCTTCGTAAACCGTTAAATCATCATCCTTGAACATTCAATAACGATACTAATCGGTGTTCTTCCTGGATACGGAATACCTGTCCAACGACCTCGAGAATAAGCAAAATGCAAATTGGAGCCGTTCAGCTTTACCAGTTTCGATTACCGTCAAAGAGACACCGGTTTAACGGTGAAAAACTCGATTCGTCGCCAGATGAAAGCGAACTTCACGCATCAAGGTTTTTTCTTCTCTTCGATACTTTCCTATGACGCGTGAGTCATCGACTTTTGAAAGACTTTGACGTTCTTTTTTCCCTCCAACTAACAATAGAGATATTAAAAGAATCGGTAGCGTAAATTATCCTGATTTGTTCCTTAATGTTTGACATTGCTATTGTACGATTCCAAGGACGATTTCGTAAATTGGAGAAATATGTACCGTGGTCGTCCAAAAGAACAATGTCGCTCGTGATATATTTCTTGGACGGGGCATGTCCTTCGTTAAGACCACTCGACGAAGGTATACGATATATGGACCCAGTCAGGTTACGAGAGGTTATATGGATCAACGATTCTTATCCGACAAGAAAAAAAATCGCATAACGCCGACCTCTTAAATGTAGTCTAGGTCAGATTTGATCGCTCCTCGCCTATGTGCGGCGTCAGAGTACGAAAAACTGTGACATTGGGGTTAAAAAGTTGGAATTAACCTCGTAACGAACTCTACGCTACGAACCACTAAGAATTTCTTCGATATTATGTACGTGGCAGCTGTTGAATATACATTTGCCCATTTCGGAGTGCCTTAAATGTTTGTTATGCACAAAATTGACACGCTATTCTGGGAATAGTCTGCGATGTAAAAAGTTCAACGAAGAAATCGTTAGTCACATAACGTTGGTTTGCAGTAACGATTGACCTTGTCGTGTAATCAGACCGAATGGCTTCCTTATGAATCTAAAAACCCGTTGGTTCTTCGTACGATTTGTATGAAAGTGTAAGATCCAACGCAGAACATTCGAGGAACCTTCTCAGCGACCGATTCCGCCATTCGTCAATGGCGCGAGGATCAAGATCTTAACCTTCAGAAAGATGTTTCCAATCTTCTGGATAATTTATCCGATGGTAAGATAAAGAAAGAATGAACGATAACGTAAAATATAAATAGAAGAGAGGCCGTGCGGAGTATTGATTATTTTCTTATTCGAATTTACTTTTCGTTCTACTTCGTAACTCAATGACGATTCCGTAATTCAAGCGTGTACAATTAGTTCGATTTTTGCCCGATTTACGTTCCTTCTCGTGCAGTTCCTTCGCATTGTTTCTGCTATCGATGAATATCTTGCGACTGAAAGCGTTGAACCGTGATGGAAGTTAATTAAGAATAATCGACGTTTGACCGTTACGATAGTTCGGTCCTTGTTAGATATGTAGCAGTAATGGTCGATCGTGAAGGTTGGCGTTTCGCTGATCGTCTCATTGAGTTCCAGTGGCGTTACGAAAGAAATAGTGTCGTTTAGGCGAATATGAAGTAGCTGGTACATGTACTTCGTACTTGGAATCTTATAAAGTCGTTCCTGCGGCTGATTAATGAAAGTTGCGTTTCGTGAAAACACGTTTTATGTAATTGCAGCGATGACAACAGGTATGCAAAGGTAGCGTGGAAAGACGTAAAGGTCGGTGACCTGGTTCACCTCTCGAACAACGAACTCGTACCGGCCGATGTGTTGCTCCTACGAAGTAGCGATCCTCAGGGCGTAGCGTACCTCGATACGTGTAATCTCGATGGCGAGACTAATCTGAAGGAACGGCAAGTTGTCAGAGGTTTCGTGGATCTCCAGGATACCTTCCAACCGGCCAAGTTTCGATCCGAGATCGAGGTCGATCAACCGAGCACTAGGATATATCGGTGAGTTAGTCTTCGATGTTGGTTTTTAGGGCGACTTAATAAGGGGACGTTGTAATCGAGATTGGCAAACGTTCAACGCGGAAATTGCAGGTTTCATGGAGCTGTCGTTCACCCAAACGGTGGTAGAGTACCTGTCTCGACCGAGAATCTTCTACTCAGGCAGTGTTTATTAAAGAATACCGACTTCGTCGAGGGCATAGTGATATATGCGGGTCACGAGACGAAGGCCATGCTTAATAATGGTGGACCTAGATACAAGGTAACGACCTGCTGATCTTTATTGAGCTAAACGGAACAAAGTTTTGCATAAGTATTGAGGAGTGAGAACTTTTTCAGCGTTCACGACTGGAGAAGCGGATGAACAACGACGTTATATGGTGTGTGGCGATTTTAGTGGTATTATGCGTGATTGGTGCCACCGGTTGCCGACTTTGGCTTTCCGAATTTTCCGAACTCACGTTTGTCCCGTTTATCCCGGTTCTCCAAGACGCAAATTACGAGAGCATGCTAACGTTCTGGACGTTTGTGATCATTCTTCAAGTAATGATACCGTTGAGTCTTTACGTCACTATCGAAATGGCGAAAGTGGGCCAGGTTTATCACATCGGACATGATATTGCTCTTTATGACGCGGAGACAGGACGCTCGGCTGAATGTCGCGCGCTCAATATCACGGAGGAATTGGGTCAGGTAAGCAAATTGATCCAGCTTATGCGTAGTCTCGATGAAGAAGCAACCTTTTTTTTTATCCCAATAGGTGCAGTATATATTCTCTGATAAAACTGGCACGCTCACGGAGAATAAAATGCTATTTAGACGGTGCACCGTGGGGGGACAAGATTATTCGCATAGCGGAGACGGTGAGAATTTGGCCCCTTCCTCACGGCTGAAGGAAGATCTTCTTATAGGCACATTTAGGCAACATTTGCAGGAATTTCTAATCGTATTAGCGATATGCAATACCGTTGTCGTCAACTCTCAGCCTCATTATGACACCATGAATTCCAGTGGAGTGATCGAGGAACCTCAGAAGAACGGTGAAGAAGCAGGGAGGTCTGTATACGTTTTTCTCATCGATGGTAGATGTCGGATTAAAAATGATTTATTGTTTGTTATTGCAGGTATACGAGAATGATTGACACGAGAAGTTTAACTCCGTCACCGATTATTCCTTTATCTACGCTATCTCACTCGACAAACAGCCCCGATGAAAATGTATCATCGATTTCTTCGATGGTTGAAATAGAATCTACGCTTCATAATTCTACTAAACTGTCGAATAAATTACCAAGGTCATTATTTACTTTTTTCCCTGTCTTCTATCGATAGGATTTTTATTTAACTATAGAATGATAAAACGTAATTATTTACAGACCAAAGTTTCTAAATGTAACATCAATACCAAGTTTAGGAATTGGACTACTAGGAAGGAAATTGTCTCCAAACGGAGAGCATAAGAGACGCAGCCCGCTGAGTCCCGTTATTGATGCAAGCGGGAAGAACGGAGACGAATTGCTACCTACGGCAGCGATTTACGAAGCGGAAAGTCCGGACGAGCTCGCTTTGGTGAATGCAGCACGTGCTTATAACGTGAAACTTCTTAAACGAACGGCACGTAGCGCGATCGTTTGTTTGCCGGATAAATCCATCCTTACTTTCGAAATTCTCCATGTAAGTTCCTTATGAACAAACGTATGTAGGTACTTCTCGGCCATTTTATTTTACGTTAGGGTACTTTCACCATGAGTTGCTAATAGACGTGAATCAAAAATACGCGGCAACTGAGATACCTACAACGAATCAAACAGCAATTCATCTATATATAGTACGCTCTAAATTTCAGGTGTTGCCATTTGACTCTAACAGAAAATGTATGTCTATTTTGGTACGACATCCTCTCACTCATGAGGTAGTGTTGTATAGTAAGGGTGCCGATACAAAGATACTGTCGTCTTTAACCTCTCAGGATGAAAATTCTATGACGACGATAAAAATTCGACAATCTCTTCAATCGTATGCGCGTCAAGGTCTTCGAACTTTGGTAATGGCTAAAAAGTCTCTGACAGCGCAAGAATATGAAAATTGGCATCAAATGCATTCCGAAGCGGAACTTGCAATGGAAAATCGTGAAATGCGTATTAAAGATTCATACGCGAATCTCGAATCTCATTTAACTCTTCTAGGTGCCACTGGAATTGAAGATAAACTTCAAGTTGGAGTACCAGAAACTATGAGTACTCTTATGGCAGCAGGGATCGTGATTTGGGTTTTAACAGGTATTTTTTCTCTAAATTAAATTCAGTCGTACAATTTAAAATGTATTGCTGATAAATACCTTACATTGGAAGGGGACAAACCGGAAACCGCAGTTAATATTGCATACGCAGCGCGTCTTTTTTCGCCCGCGATGCAATTACTGTGGCTACAAGCGAGATCCAAATCCGTTGCCGAAGCCTTAATTCATGGATATTTAGAATCTGCACGCAAAGAATGTACAGTTCAAGGAATAGATAACATTAGAGAAATTACAATGTTTAATTGCGATACAGCAGAAAATGAGGCACACCGAGTAGATAGTCCATGGTCGAGACAACGTGCACTCGTTGTTGATGGCAAAACTTTAACCGTTATCCTTGATCCACGGTCTGGATTAACTCGGCTGTTTCTTGAATTAACGAAAACTTGTTCCAGTGTGCTAGCTTGTCGAGCCACGCCTCTTCAAAAGGTATAGTGAATGTGTCACTTGTTTTTCATCCATTTTCGTTATTGTACATTATTATTTCATAAACATCCACGGTTGTTGTAGGCATATATTGTACGTATAGTGAAAGAGCAATTGGGAATGAGAACTTTGGCGATTGGGGATGGCGCTAATGATGTTAGCATGATTCAAACTGCAGACGTAGGAGTTGGTATCTCCGGACATGAAGGTACACAAGCTGTTATGGCTGCAGACTTTGCCATTTCACGGTTCTCGATGCTTGGCAGACTTCTTTTGCTGCATGGTCATTGGTGTTATGATCGCTTGTCTAGAATGATCTTATATTTCTTTTACGAGAACGCCACTTTCGTTTTCGTTTTATTCTGGTATCAGGTATAGTACATTCTACTTTATTTTTAATATCCCTCTTTTAATCTCTATATAACAGTGCCTTACTATTTTAATAGTTGTACTGCGGTTTTACTGGAACAGTCATGGTGGACCAAATTTACTTAATGCTCTACAATTTAATGTTCACGTCTATGCCACCACTTGTATTAGGCATATACGATCGAGTGGCTTCAGCTGGTGTTTTGTTATCTATGCCACATTTATATAAAAGAGGACGACTCGGACTCGTATATCAGCCACATACATTTTGGATAACCATTGCTGATGCTTTGTACCAAAGTATCGTCATTTTCTTTGTAAATGAGGGTGTTAGTATAACCTCGAAACAATTTGAGACAGTAGAAAGTTAATACATTTACTTAATTCGTTAAAATATGCTCTTTTTGTTTAGGTATACTATGATTCAAGTATTGACATTTGGGAATTTGGAACTACTGTAATGACTTGTTGCGTTATTATCATGTTAACAAACATTGCCGTAGAAATTAGATCTTGGGTAAACTGAATTTTTATAAAACGTCTATGTTTCAAAAATATATTACATTAGATAACAGATACTGTACGATGTTATGGTTTCGTTTTCAGACCATAATCCATCTTTTTGCCGTAATGGGATCATTGGGAGTATTTTTCGGTTTCTGTTTAATTTATAACGTAGTTTGCGTTAATTGCATGGGTCTTCTATGTTCGTATTGGGTAATGGAAATGGCTATCATGAGATATACATATTGGCTTACAATAATACTTACCTCTGTTTTGGCACTGCTGCCAAGGTATGACTCGTGCACCATTCATTTCCTAAACATAGTAAATATTATAGAAATTAAATTATACGTGATTATTATTATTGTTTATCTAGATTGCTTTACAAAGCCATAATATCGACAATAACTCCAGATCTTATGCAAAGTGCCACGTTTAATGTCCTATCAAAAAGTGGTAAGCATAGACAACGAATCGCTGAAAGAAGCGAAAATAGTTTTGTTGCTGGTTGGTCACGTTCGACACAGCATGCCACTATACGGTATGCTGATAACTCTGTCATTAAAATGTAGAATTAGATGCTTTTAAAATTATAGATTATTCATATTACATAGGTTCCTATTGACCGTTTTATGTTTTAGAAGTGGGGTTAAACACGATACATTGACAACTATCGTTGCATGACATATCCTAAAAAGTCAAATAAGACTGTCGGCACGCTGTAACAGCACACTGAAGACTGTTAACAGTGCTGTTTTATTAACGTTATTAGAAAATAAAAAGGCGACGTCCTATGCCGCATTTCAACCTTTACTGTTCCTAAGGATTGTAAAAGTATTGAGAGGAAATGTATTATAATTTTACATTTAATATGCATTTTTTTTGCCAAAAAATGCCTTATTTTATTGAAACTATGTTAGTTATTGAATTCATCGTCTAACATCGATCGTTTTTGTTATTCATCGAGTGGCCTTAAATCCAGACTACTACTGTTCATTCTATTTGATGGCTGTGATTTTTAGGGACCAAAACCTTTAATTCAGTAGTAATATCGATGTCTATCGGTGACTCGATTTAAAAGTTCGCATGGACTTATTTATACGCGCGTGTTCGGCTTGTATATCAAATCAACTGATAATTTATTCAAGTCGTAATTGTCCTCTTAGAAATAAGTGTAAAAGTGTGTAAATAGTAAAAAAAAAATGTAGAATGTATATTGCCCTCTATGAAGTTACTTTATATTGTACGAATTATAAACATGTGTATAAATCATAGTGTGAGTATAATGCGTATGCATTGTACGCTCGTGCTTGCATTATTGTAATTTTGGACAAGTGTATGATATGTCACATAGAGGTTCTATTAAACGTATATGTTGGACGTCAATGACGACACATTGCATGTGTTTATATAGTATTTTGATAAACGATTAAGAGAAATTGCGTGTATATAGTGATTATGAGTAAAATCGAGTGTTCTGTAAATTTGTATTTTTCATTAATATCAGATATCTACTGCCTTCCAAAATCATGTGTGATGCTTTAAAATAGATTGACTATTTCTGCATTTTGAAATAAAACTATGATCGACAACGTCCAATAAATTCACCAATTACACGTGTATAAATATTTTGATTAATTATATTTTATTTGCAGCATAATCGTATCATCCTTTTACTTTTTCCTTGCGTCATTATTTTATTTTTGGCGCGTTAAATATAATTTTAGTTCAGTGGTTTGTCAATAGAAGTTTGTGAGCACCACTGCTTGATGCGGAAACATGGAGTCACAGTGGGGATAGGAACAGAAGGCTGATGGTGGAGTGCCGGGAGATCTTTTAGCGTGCTGCGGCAACGACTGTCTCAGGCACAATTCAGTATTCTTTCCGTAAAAGATAGGTGGGGTTTGTGTGCACGATTCACTTGGTCGCGATTTACTTAGTGTTCGGGAAATTCGCGACCAGCTGTGCTTCGAATATTATAAAATAAATTTCGTTGTACGAAGCGTGCGCAAGACAAAGGGACAAAGTGGAATGTAAGATATATTCAAGGATCACTCGAGGCTCGTTTTCGTTTCCTTTGTTATGAGGATACATCCTACTTGAAGATACGATATCCGAATTCTTTGACCTGAGCAAGATTTACAACTGGATCTGTACCACGTTGGTGTAGTTTTATAAAATCAATGGAATGTTTCGTTTCGGTGGGACAAATATCTCATGTTTCTAGACTAGTCAATGGAAATTACAATTACGAAGTCACGTGATAAGGAACAGGATCGTAGACCACATCAACAAAGAACACTTGTTTAACGCAAATATGTAGTGAATGAAAAATCTTTGAATTAACACAACTGTTTTCATCGTTATTAAATCATTTTTTCAACGTTTGTAGGCAAAATTATATTTCTCTGATCGTAGGTGGTACTTATATCGATGACAACCTTGGTCCTGTTCAATGTTGTCTGCTTGGTAATGCACTGAGTGTAGACGCAATAAACAAGTTAAGTTGGAAATATCAATTTGTTTTATATGAATGTTCCATGCTTTCTCCTCTGCGTCATTCTGGTTTTTCTCCGGAGAATGATTTACATTCACGTGTTCTTTACGGTTGCAAGGGCGGCATCAGAAATCTTATAATCTCGTGCGAAGTGACAATTTGTATTACGTATTAAACGAATGCATAAACGAATCGATATTTTCTACGTATAACAATTGTACTAGTTGACTTTCGTATGCCTTTTCATAATTAAAACTTTCTATCGAACAGCCGAGTTTCAACAGAATTTTGCGCAAACGCACTGCTCGTTCATGAAGACCGCGAAATCCAGGTGAGTCAACAGTCATAAATACATATAGTGAGACGATTAGTGCACAACGTTGAAAAGACAATATTTATTAGTATATGTGTATGTTGCGAAGGGATGGCGTAGGAGGCCATCTACGTTATCGCAGTGTCGAAGACTGCAGAAAGAGTAAAATCCCTACGTGATTCTGTGCAGTACCAAAAGTGTTTTACCAAACTCTTACAACTAAAACTTCGCGGTTACACGAATATCTATACGATTAACTTATGTTGGAAATAAAGGTCACTGTATCTGACAGAAATTAATCGAAATACAAGAGCAAACGAGTGTCACGTATTATACTTGTGTTCATAGAAACTCGATATCACTGATATAAACCAGGACGACGATACGATAACGGGCTGTCTATAACGCGATAATGATCCATGCACAAGGTCACGAATTGAGTTTACTATTTCGATTACCACAGTGTATACTTGCATGGAATGATTAGAAAATGCGACCTGCATATTATTCATGAAATATAGAACGAAAATGAATCATTGTATCAAAAATGGAGGTGAGCAACAAAGGTACGGTCGTTTGGCATTGCTCGTTAACGAAGATCATGTTTAGAAAATAGTATTCTGATCGATCAGGCGTTCGAGAAGAATCGGCACGAACGGTTAAATTCGTCGATCGCGTACTAGTTCCGTACGATTTGTTCCTAGAATCCTGAATGATGCTCCATATCCTATCGAAATTTTCACATAGCGCGCGATTCATTGTTTGTGTACAGCTGATTTTTTATTTCGGTGTTTCTCTACAGGGGAAAAGATAAGAGTGGTATCGGAAACTGATATTATAACATGCCGAGATCGGTTTATACGAGTGCCAATTAGTTATCGTTAATATCGATCGTCGATTGTCGCTATCGTCGACACCGTTGACGTTCTAAACCCACCTGTAGAGTTCGTACGAGAAAACTGTGACGCTTTGGTATTATCGACGGTCGAACGGCATCTTAAACACATTATCGATATTTGTGTGCATGAATACATACCGGAAACGACGTTGGAACTATCGACGTCTCGATGAAAGGAGCCAGTGAAGTGCTAGTGACTTATCGATAGTACAGCGCGAAGTATAATTGTGTTAAAAATTGAAACACGATTGTCACTTTAAACAAATCGGAGTGTAACGTCACGGTACTCAATTTGCGTAGACAAACAAAAATGCATTATTGCCGGAAAATAGTATAAGAAACGATTTTATTTTGTTGACCGGAAGTAGTCATTTTTACCAAACAAAAAACACCAAATAAAGCGCGGGAAAAGAAACGCCAACTGCGCATATATACACGATTCGAAGTATTTGGTGTCGATTATCGAAATATTTTCATCCATTAACCGTGAATCATCGATCGATCGAAACGGTGAATTCACGTGGTCGATGACGGCGTTTGTCGCGTAGAGTGAGCAGCGAGAGGAAAAGTGGCGCGTAAGAGGCAAATCGAACGGAAAGCGAGCAATTTCATTGAGTAACACCGTTTTCGCTGTCGCGCGATTGCAACGAATTACATAATCGGCCGACAGAGGGAGAGAGAGAGACGTGTTAAAGCACATCGAGAATGACCTTCGCAGCCTTCTCGTCTGTCCAACTATCGTCGAGAGAGAAGAGCCCGGAGATAAGGTCAAACGCGGTTTAATTAATACCTAACCGTGATCGGACTGACGGTGTCGAACGGAGAAGAGTGGAAGAAAAGGATGTACGCGTGCCGGAAGAGGATGACTCTAGCGAGACAGCGTTCTGGCAAGAATATCGGCGAGATCTAAGGCAACTGCAGTTGGTTATGCCGTGTTTCTCAGCACAGCAGGTGTATCGTGAGAGATGACAGTCACTTACACTGCCGAAGTCGCTACCTGCAGAGGTCTCGGTTGCTTTCTAAAATTACTCCTAAGGTAAGCACTTTGGACTTAGCACGATTCGTTCAGTCGACACAATGGTTGCGCGTAAATGAGATCAAGCAGGACAGATATCTTCTATTTTTCCTTTCATCGAATTCTTACAGTGATATTTGACGTTTCAGAATTATCTACCCTATCACGCTAGCGATACTTCCTTTTGTTCAAGGTAATCGCTGCGTATTCGTCACCAACGGTACTTGTTAGATAGCGGTCAACGAGGAACAAACGATAGATTTCCGGAAATTAACGTATACCCTGTTAATGGATCTACGCTGAAATTTTCTGCGCAAGTCTTTGGAAAAATTCGCTCGACTGCGAGCTGTCGCGTTGAAATTTTATCCAATTGTATTTCGAACACTTCCGTCATACACTTCCACGAAAGAATCGTATCACGTGTACTCAAGCACGCGGAGAATGTTAAGGGGAAACGCAATCAAGATTATATTTCAAGAAGAATACGTCGAGTGGAGCCCGCAGGAAAATCGTATAGCATATTTCCATGTATTTCTGACATTTATAAGGCCTTACGCGCGACAGCCATTGTTTACGAGCTTGAGAGGATTATTACTCCTATCATGGTAATACTTTGCTTCGCTAAATTACAAGGAAATCGTGGTCCGATTATCAGTCGGGGTATCTCCGTTGTTATACCGTCTGGTCATTCACCCTGCTATTATTATTTCAATTATATTATATCCGCGGTCGGAAGCAGCGTTTCAACCTCGAACACGTGCAATCAACGCTCCGAATTGCACGCGCGTCACGCGTTCGTTCCTCGAGGACCCCTTTATCGCCTACTTTCCATCGTTAACTCGGCAAATTTGTCGTCCCGGGAATCTCGTTGACACGTTGATCGAGCTCCGAGGAAGATCGACGCGAAGTCACGTGGTGCAACTTTGGCCATGTTCCTTCGCCGCTTCTTAGCATTCACGACACGCCGTTTTGCCTTATTCATTAGCGGAACGATTGTTGCGGTAACAGAGCTTTTTAACGACCCAACGACCCATGGTCGTGTTTAATGGAACGTTGTCGCTCGTTTCACGCTCACGAATATTTCCGATTACGCGTCACGCTCGAAAATACGATATAATTGCACAGGCCATATATCCGGAGGTAGGCCTGCAACGTGCTCCTCGTAATTTATTCGAGAGCTCTGCGAATCGATCCGAGTTCATATCGGGCCACGTTATTACGAGCATGACGCGATCGCGTGCTGCCGGTAAACACTCACTCCGCTCGCGATTAGGGTGCGTGAGAACAATGGAGAATTGTGCGAGACTTCGACACGCGGGTGTCAATTGTCATATTCAAGGACAGTTCAATCGCGAGATGTTGTCGACCCAAATACAGCCTTCAGGTCTAACGATTCGCTTTTTGGAATCTTTCCAATATATTCCGTGATTAAGTAGGCACCCGTCGTGATAGTCGTTGGATGAATTACTGGAGTATCGCGAAGGTTTCTCGGAAACAAGTCGATAAAACCACAAGAACTTCGTTGAAACCGCTTTGGATAAGAAACGTAACGTAAATCATATTTACAGTCTTTTTCATCTGGGTATATCCTGGATTGATCGGTGTGTCGATACAGTTTTTCGTTAAGCGTTATTTGTTTTGCAGATGGCGAGCGAGCATATACAAGCTTGTCTGGCTGGACCTAGCCCTCTTCCTATTCATATATTATTCGCTGTCGAGCATCTACCGATTGATACTGGACGACGAACAAAAGAAGATCTTCGAGGCCATAGTTGCGTATTGCAACGAGTACAGCGATCTAATACCGCTGTCTTTCGTCCTGGGCTTTTACGTCAGTATTGTTATGACCAGATGGTGGAATCAATACATGGTGATACCGTGGCCAGACTCAATCGCGGTTTTCGTGTCAGCCACTATTCACGGCAACGACGAAAGAGGTCGATTAATGCGCCGAACCATCGTCAGGTACATGCATTAGTACAAGTCTGTTTCTGTGACGCGATAGAACGGTAATAATTTGTTCCATTAAAGTCAAGGAAACGAGTCGTTTGTTCGAAGTGCCGTGCTATGTTTTTGCGCGAAGTCGTAATTTCGTTGATAAGAACTGGTTTCTTTCGTTTCAGGTATGTGTGCGTTTGTTTAACGCTGGTACTGGCGATGGTCTCGCCACGAGTGAAGAAACGATTTCCCACGTTGGAGCATTTCGTGGAGACTGGTTTGTTGCTGGAAAACGAGCTGGTTATATTCCAGAGCTTGAACGATAAGTTTCCCAAGCCCAGCAAGCATTGGTTGCCGATAGTCTGGGCATCGAGTATTGTGACACGAGCGAGGAAGGAGGGTCGCATTCGTGACGACTTCGCCGTGAAAACGTTGATAGACGAGCTAAACAAGTTTCGCGGCCTCTGCGGTAGCCTCATGCACTATGATACTATTAGCGTTCCTTTAGTTTACACTCAGGTAGGTGCGTCGAACGTGCACCGGATCCATATTTAACGTTCAATGGTCTCATCGAATCGAGAATCTTGATTCCCTTTTTTGTATGCTTCGTCCGTAGGTAGTAACGTTGGCTGTGTATACGTACTTTTTAACGAGCGTGATGGGTCGACAGTGGGTGCAGAATTCCTCCACGTCGAAGATCGATCTCTATTTTCCAGTATTCACGACGCTGCAGTTCTTTTTTTATATGGGTTGGTTGAAGGTAGCCGAAACCTTGATCAATCCGTTCGGCGAGGATGACGATGATTTCGAAGTTAATTGGATAATCGACAGAAATTTACAGGTATTGCGTTTAATTCAGTCTGTGAGTTTAATTTGTATATACCCTTCTAATTCTATGCGTACTTTGTTAAAGGTGAGTTATCTTATCGTCGATGAAATGCACCACGAGCATCCGGAATTAATCCGCGATCAATATTGGGACGAAATCTTCCCCACGGAACTTCCGTACACAGCGGCAGCACAAGCCTTCCGCGAGGAGCACCCGCAACCGTCCACAGCCGGAATTCTATTATCTGCGGCACAACAGGAACTTCAACCATCTTCGGTCAGGATCGATGAAATGGCAGCGGAATATCAACAAAAGTACCATAACGATGTAGCTGACGACGCTGCGTCCGGTATACACTTCACAGCATCTGGAAAAATGTCAAGGTCGGTTTTTAGATTAATCAAATATGTTACGCGATGTACGTCGTATTTCACGCAATACGGGCTTTTTTGTAAACGCTCATATTTATAACGCTTGACCAGGAGTGCCACAGAGAGTGGTAAAATAGCGAGGTAATAATATTTATACTTTTGCATACCTGCTGTACAAGTTATGAAATCGAGTGTTGAAACGTTTAAAATTGATTGTTATGGAACAGGAAGTGTATGTTTATTTGTAGGAGCGCTAGCAGAGTAAGCAATCGGGACCGTACTCTGAGCGGGGGCTCCACTCCCAGTAACATAGGGGGTTCTCTGCCGAGAGTTAACAGCGTGACCAGTGTACTGAAACGATTGTTCAGCAAGGAGGATAGGCCAGATGGCGGCACGTCAAGCGGTACTAAAACGCCTGGAAGGATCGCGACTTCCAGCTCTGCAGCTTCGTTGCAAAATCGAGCCATTGGTATGCCTGGATTTCGAATTTTGATGAGCGTTCGATCGCGTTTAACATGTTCAATATATCTTATATTACAGGTGGCGGATCTATGAGGATTGGAGTTATCAAAGAAGAGGCGGATGAACAAATGACATTAACGTCGATGAAATCGGACAAGAGACCTACTGTGCAAAGTATATTTTCACCGGGACCACCACCGCCAAGCGCTCCCGTTGCTGTTCCCGGTATGGAACATTCGAGAAACGGAGAGATATTTTCATGTAGCGCTCCAATAACTGGTGGCTTGTTAGTGGGAAGTAATGGTGAAAGCGCTAACGACAGGACATACGCGCCTGATCCAAGGTTGATCGTCGTGATTATTTTTTTAAATGAATTTTGCACTATCTTCTGTCTTCCTTGTATAGCGATATAAACAAATATCTTTCGAACTTTAGGACGCAACGAACCACGCAATCAGCGCGATCGAGCATTACTTACGAACCAGCAACGAGCTTCATGGGCAGTGGTATCGTGGATGATCTTATAAGCACCCGCAGTTCCTCGTGCACCAGTGTCAACTCCGATGACGAATTTACGAAATTAAAGACGGAAAGAGAAAGGCAAAGACGAGATAGAGTAGTACGAAAATTGGCTAGAAGCACCAGCGGACATAATAATTTGATTAGTGCTCATTCAAGAAGTCCCCTAGACCACGAACATCTTTTATTATCGGATATGGCAAATACTTCACGTTTGTCTATGGCGCTGGTTGACAATGATGATAAGATAGTCCAAAGCGATAATCTTTAGCAATATCGCCGATGGTTCTTCTTTGAAGTTTAGTTTCAATTGCGCCGAGTACCTATCCAGTTTCTACAATATTTGAGTAGGAAGACTACCGATCGATTGAACGGTTAAAGTATGCGAATTTTGACGTGCTTTTACAGCTGTCAAAGTCGATTTAGATGATCAAAGTTCTCGCTTAGATATTAGTGTACATACAGACTTTTTACTAGAATGAGATTGCGAGGAAATAGCAGGAAATATTTGGTGATGAATATTTATGAATCGAGTTTGAGCGTAATTAATTTATGGTGAGAATACGTATGGAGCTGATGGAAGGTTTTTTTTATAAACATTCCCACTGTTGAAAGGGGAGAAGTTATAACGATATATGGGATTACGTGTACGTAAAATAAGTATGACCTTTCTATTATTATTGTAATTTTACGTATATCGTAAGCCTGTTTCCCACTTTGGCTAAAGTAAATAAAACTTTAAATGCTTTATGCAATGTCCGAGATTCGGTGTAAGGATAAGGCATTCGTCAGTTGGTAGATGTTACTTAAAGATTCTGTAAACCACCCAAAGATTACATAAGTAAGAGCAGACATCGAAAGTTATTACCACTGTATTTAAAGAGTGGATTTGCCATCTGTCTATATATATATATATATATTTGTATATATATACCGGTATACCTCTCACTTCAAATTCTACGTATCGAAATATGACAATAATTGCGGAAACGTTGTCATCGAATATCGCCTTAAATACAATTTTATACATTTACGTTTAGCAGATGTTACAAGGTGAACAACAGCTACCTGATATTCGAAAAGGGAAGCTTATAAAAATAAAATTAATCACTCGATTTTCATTTTTTATATGAAGTAGTCAACAATATAAAAAATGAAAATATATAGGTAATACAGATTAGTCTAACAATTTAACTTTATTTTTATCCAATTTTCTTTGTTTTATAACGTTACGGAAACCGATGAATTGCACAAAAGGTTTCCAATGATATCTATAGACATTCAAGATGAACAGAAATCTTTGTACTTTGCGGATTTTAATCGCTGCAAAGATGTCGAAAGTGCCTGCCTTGTGCATAATCGTATTCAATCGGAAAACGATATTTAACACTTGTTTCATCGTTAAATAGCTTAAGTTTCTATTGCTTCGAATAAGTGATCGATATTACGCTCAAAGTTAGTGCTTTTGTACATGCACATTCCAGGAATCATAAGGAAATTTAGGTCGATGACAAAGTCGATAAAACGATCGCACGTTCACAGGATAACGTTAATTTGATATTTTTCTTATATTTGTAACTTCTACACGCAACGTCGCACATATTTTCAGCTAGCGAAGTTTCATATTTTTCTTATGTTTGTAATTTATATTGCCAATATCGCGCACATTTTCAACTACTTGCAAATCTATATGTAAAAATTGAGAAAAATGAAAGTCTAGGGGGAACTTCGTATTTTCGGATAGGAACTTCGTAGAGAGCACGTGGATAAATTTTGTATTTAGAGAAGTTAGCAAAAATTTAGCATACGAATTTCGAATACCACGTATGTACATGGTGTAAAAACGCATGTACAGAAGCCTATCGATACTTAGCATAATAGACACTCGTTACTGCCTGTATATTTCACGTTAGCAAAGTGTCTTTCATTTTGGAAGTACATTCCAGGACGCAAACAAATCCGATGGTGCTCATGGTTAAGCGTTTCGTTTAACAGTATTACAGTATTGGAGAAATTCGTGGATTGTCTCACAGAAAGATTGACTTTTTCTGAATAAACAAAAGTAAATTATAAACATCAAATGCGTCTTATATATATATATATATAAATATATACACGTGTACATCACGATACACCGTATGCCCAATTTTCTTCACATTTAGCACACCTAGAGCAGAGAAGATCACGATGGAATCTCTTTGAATTTTCCCGCTGAAACGCGAACGTCGAAATGACCGTGAGATGTCGCGAGCATCGGCCATACGGTTGGCGGGGAAGGGTATTCGGGCTCGGTCGGAAGTTTTCGGTACGGTTCGGGCATCGTCGTTCGAATTCGCGAGCAGGCGTCGGCAGCCTCGGGAGTGGGGGTCGTCAGTGGGTAGCCGTCGGCGAGAGGTGGCGGTGGTTTTGTACGGTGTAGAAAAGAGGGGTTAAGTGAGCCGTGCCGGGCCGTAGAAGCGAGCTAGCGGTGGCGCGGCCCGTGCTCGTGCCATAGGGCCTCTGCCAGGCAGTAGTGCAATCGTTTACAAGATGGCAGACGGTCCGTCCGCGGAAGACGCGGCCACCGACCTAGGGGACAGTGATTCTCGTTTAACGAGGGAGCGACACAAACGTCAGGACGCATCGTGTTCGATGACGTCCTTGAGCACGGGTCAGGATATCTCGAGACGCATCCACGAAGACGCTTTGGTGCCTGAAAATCATCCTCATCATCCTCATCATCGGCATCAACATCGTCTTGCCCGTCGGAATTATCATACCAATCCTTATCTCCCTCGTCGGAATCCTAGTAGTGCTAATAGTAATAACAACAACGGCAATAGCAACAACAACTATCATCTTCACCATCATTATCATCGTCGCGAGCACGAGGACGAGGAGGTGGACGGTAACGAGCGTGTTAGTAAAAATGAGAGTGGTAGTGGTGGTTGTGTTGACACGATGTGCATTGCTCCGTTTACGTCACCGACCAGTGACGACTATGACGACTACGACGAAGACGACGAGGACGATGACGAGGACGAAGAAGAGGAGGACGAGGACGAGGACGAGGAAGAAGAGGAAGAGGACGAGGTAGAAGAGAAGAGAGTGAACGGGAAGAAAGGTGTGACGAAAAAGTGCCGTGGCGGTGTTCGAATAGATTTAATAAAGACAGTGAAAAATGAAGAGAGCGATAGCGATAATAGTAATAGTAACAGTAACGGTAGTAGTAATAATAATAGTAGCAGCAGTGGTGGCGAGGGTGGCGCGATGACCGGTCACGCGACGCGCGGTGACAATGCCGGGTGCTCGGTCGGCGACGGTCGACGGTCGAGGTCCGCGGTCGTCGCAGCTTTCCTCGACGCGAATCCACCGAACGAACGTGCGAGCAAAATGAACGAGTGCCGCGTACATCGCGACAACGACGAAGACGAGGACGAGGACGAGCACGAGCACGCGTTAGAAAAAGCCAACCGTCTCGGATGTGATAAGAGTAGTAGTAGCGAGGCCGGCAGAGACGAGGACGCCGCACGAAAAACGACGGACGGCATTGCTAGTGATGGTAGTAGTGATGGTGGTAGTAGTAGTAGTGGTAGTGGTGGTGCTGCTGCCGCTGCTGCTGTTTCTGCTTCTGGTGGTGGTGCTGCTGGTGCCGCTGGTGTTACTGCAAATGGCCTCGTTGCCGGCAGGCATCAGGGCAGCCCTTTCAAGGGACAGGTTAGGACGGCCGAGGACACCCTCGTCGGCCCTTGCGGCAAGAAGCGGTGCGCCGATCGATACGACAGCTCCGAGAGTTCTGACAGGTGAGTGAGCGAGATAGCTTCTCTGTCGTGGTTCCACGAACGCCTCGAGGAACAGAGGCACGAGCAGCAGCACGAGTAGCAGTGGAAGGAACGAGAGAAACACAGCGTGCAACTAGAAACCTATGGCGTGCCTTTTGCTCCGCGATGCGATCTTCGATCTTTACTCCCGTTTCTTTCCTTTATTAACCGTCCTTGCGCCTTTTCTATCTCGATTACACGTTTATTCGTGGTAAAGCCAACGCATCTCGATGTACGTATACGCATATCTGTATATCTTTCTATCTCCGTATCTATATGCGTATACGTATATATATGTATGTATGTATACAGCGATGACCGAGAGAGAGCATTCGGTCGGTCGCGTATGCAGTGTTTACGTTCGCGACGACGTGTTTCTTCCGAGCAGTTTTTTTTCTCTCGGCAGTTCGTTTCGCATCGTCGGGAGGAGCCACTTGTATCCCTGGCGAAGAACGCGAGAAAGTATCGTTAGCAAACGGATCGATTTACGCGATAAATCTCGTGTTCTCGATCGGGCAAATTCGACGTGGACGAAACGTGTCGATAAACGAATCTCGATTCGATCTTCGGGTATCGCAATTAGTGTGAAGGCTCGTTCGACAGCAGACCAGGGGTCGTTGTACCGCGGTTACGAGAGCGACAACCGTGGCTGCGTTCGATCTGTGTGCGCGGCGTGTTTATAGGTTCGTAGATGCTGCCAACTCGCCCTCTCGTTCTTCCTTTCTCTCTCCCTCTCTCTTTCTCTCCCCTCTCCTTTTTTCTCTCTCTTTCAGCTCTTCCTTTTCTTCTTCGCGTTTCGTTCTTTCTCATTCGGTCGGTCCGTATCTGGTCCTAACCCTACGCGAACTTATCGCGCCAAAAGCGAGGTTATGTTTCTTGACTCGCGGTTGTTGCTATCCGAGTAAGCGACGGGAGTGTTCGTTTTTCGTTGTGTTTCGACGATCGGTCGTAAAAATGTAACGCTGTTTTCGAGACTCGTTTACCAGCGAGCATGGAACAAACCTGTAACCGCGTGTATCGAAATCGCGCGTGTACCGCGTGTGTACGCGTTTCCGAGTTTTCTTCGCGACGAATAGCTTTCGTGTACGTCTCTCGACGGACGCGTTCAGCTTCGACTAAAAAGGGGACGCAATAAAAGTTTAGTATCCTAACGGTTCTTCTCTGTGGTACGCTACTAAACTCGAGCGTTTCTTAGGAAGAAAATGTATAACCTCTCCGGCTAACCGCGCTATTGTCCTTCCGTGCCTTGGTTACAAGCAACATTTACCGTCCAGACGAAACTTCCGTTTACCTGTTTTCTTAAGCGGCCGGGGAAAGCGTTACGCGTTGCCCGCCTAACCTTGCCGTTCGATCCGTGTTTATTTTTTTTTCTCCCCGTTCTTCGTGCCGTCGGTCTGCACTTCCGAAATACGCGTCGTGGATTTCCTCGTACGTGTATCACGCTACGAGTCGTTACGAATAAGTAACGAAATTTACGAAACTTTATAGAAATTCCGTTGGGTAATATTTTAAGTTTCGGTTTATCGTAGAGGGAGTCAGTTTATTTTTCCCAGTCGTATTTACCGCGTGTCCCGAACGAACGCTGTTTTAGCAACTCGTCGCGTTTATCTTTCCTGTATATATTTCCTCGCGCTTGCTTTTCGTTAAGTCGCCAGCGTATTTCACTCGCCTACGTCCCGCTTCGGTTTAATTTACACCTGGTATCCTCGTGCAACAATGTTTTTTCGTTTGGTTTAATCGCTTGCCTAGAGATAGTTGCGTTTAACTTCGATAACGATTATCTGGTTACCGAGAAACCTAGCTCGCGTGTCTTGTTTCCTTTCCATCTTTATTCCCTTTTTTTTTTTTTTCCTTTTTTCAAGTACACGTTCGTTCGACGATAACGATTTTTAAGATTCTGCGTAACGGGTAGCTAAAATTTGTCTAGATTACCCCGGAGTATCGTCGATCGCTGTAAACTTTTGAGGTTATAAAATGGAAAGGAGAGTGGCGAGTGGACGGGAACGTCCGATTGTATTAGGAAGATGGTGGTTAGTTTCCACGGTAGAATAAATTCGTGGCGATCGTCGGTTTGGCATTATCAACGAACGTGGAAACTAGTCGAACGAGTTACTCGAGCGAATTTCGTTGGAAGTTGCGCGCGCTCACGTGATCCGAGATACCGAGCGCGTTCGTGTCTTCCTTTGTTTTAGCCCTTTCTCGGCAGCAGCGCTAGTCGCGACGCGCTATCGCCCTGGCGAGGCGCTAGTGTAGTCTCTACTCTGTCATTTCCGTTTCATTTTTTATTTCCTCTGTTATTTCACGCGGTATCGTAACGATCTTCGATCGCGACTCGACGTCTACGTTTCACGAGGTATAAGACGCTGGCGATTTTAAATCTAACAACGGCTGTCATTCGTGCGAATAGAAACCGAGTTTCGTTTCGAGATGTCGCTGTTGACGCTCCTTTACCATTCGTGCGATCTATCGATAGGGACTCGGCGAAACCTTCAGACGTCACGCGCCGTTTCGAGTGTCGGGTGATCCGCTGCGTTCGTGTCTTTCAACCGTCGAGGGGACGCACGGAATTTTTTTCTCAGCGGGGAGAACGAAAACGGAAGGTAGAAAATATAGAACGGAGTTTTTAGACACCGATAGAATAACCGTGGTTCACGTTTAACGGTGACGGATTGCTTCATAGCTCGATCACGATTCAAGACCGTCTCGGGAATACCTTGGCGCGCGTTCTTTTTTTTACCACGAAGCTCGTTTATTACCGGATTACGGCATCGGCGATCGATGTCTGTCCATGGACACGTGACCATCGATAACTCGCGACTGGAGGCGCGCGTATCGATGCGTTTCTCCACCGCTCTGTTCAAGATTACGCATGGAAGGAGGTTAGTTTCCTACACAGTCTGAACGTGACCCACCGATTAAACGAAACGATACTCTCTGTTAATACGATTTATGATTCGTGAAGCTTGGCGCGAACCGCGACTTTTCGAGAATATCCGAAAGGTGGCGTGGGCTCGATAACCTCTCCATAGGACTTCTCTGGGCGGCTAAAGACCGGGGAGTGGTAGGGTCAACGCATAGGCGTGTGACGTTCGGTAAGGAATCGTGCAAAGGCGGAGGATCGGCGGAGTGTCGATCGAGTGCAACGTTCGGGCGTAATTTACGAGGCAGCGGAGCCGCGTCTCACGCGGTGCATCCTTTTGAATTCGAAACGTAGTCCCGGTGGTTCACGTGCACGGCCCGTCTACGGTCCTTCTGGCAATATTTTCATGGCCGCGAGCGAGGGGAGAGGCGACTCCCGCTGCGGCCGAGCCCAACTGGATGCGGCTGTTTTTCGTGTTGTAATCGGTGGCTTGGCCTGGCATCTCGCACGGTTCACGGGCCGCCTTCCAGCCGCCTTCCAGACGCCTTATCGCGCCTCGAATGCGGCCAGATAATCGGCCGAATTCGGTTCGACGCTCGTTAATCTCCGGACCCAGATAGCCAGCGACTTCGCCACGCTAATCACCGGTCCCTCGTGTTTTCGTTACCGTTCCCGGCCCTCTTATTGCTCCGGTTCCTTTCCTTTCAAAAGGGTCCAGAAAACGAATATTCCGAGTGTCTCGGATACGCTGAGGGGAATCGGCGATAAGCGCAACGACTACTTACGGGCCCACGTAAAAACCTCCACGATGCAGGCGATACAGCAGCGTCGTTTGTGATCGAGTCGCCATAATCAATGATTCCTTTGTGTTTTTAGGGATTATTAGGGTTGTCAGAGTAACGAATCTCGCAGGCTAGGGCAAGAGTAACGAAGCTTCGCGGAATACCGAGCACGCTTGTGTACGCATGCGCGTTAGCACGGGAAGTGCGGGCCAAGTCTCCCTAGAGACACGATCATAGCACGCTCTATGATTTTCAGTGTTTTTCTAGTAACTTCGAAGCGGTACATTCTGGGAAAAGGCATAGTCGTAGAAATTACTACTTTTAGAATATTTTCGTAGAAACTTTCATAGAGATAAGCTTTCCATTTCCATTTCCCCAAAGAAAGGAAATCTCGTTGCCCTGTTTTAATGGAATAAGTAGAATTTTTAAAACGAAACGTACGATTTCGTTAATGTTCCTCTATATCAGTAATTCTTTGACAAATTTCACGATTATATACCCTCATCGCGCAACCGTGATTATACATTTAAAAAATGTCTGAAATTTTTATCGGATTTTGTCAGGAATGTATACGTGGCGCTTAATCGAAATTAAATACCACCTCGATGTATAATTTTCCATAATTAAATCATAGTTTAGCAGGAGTTAGGGGACGCGTAAGTGAACGTATGTAACATACGCGTAGGTTCGCATTAGCCCGAAGAAACAGCGAGAACTACCGGGTGTGCAACCATTTTGTCACTTCCCGTAGTTACCGTTCCGTACACAGATGTCACTTTCGTCTAATTACCATGGTCCCGTTCCGGTGAGCGTACCTGTTACGTTTAGATGTCGCGATTATGTCCGAAATCCGCTGACAATTTCCCTAGGTGGGTCTGTCGGGCCGCGGGTCTCTTAATTGGGTCGCCGAGACGGCTGGCCGAGTGCGTGTTCCTTCGGTTTGGGTCCACGCCGGTTTATTTTTTCCCGGTGGGCCGGGTCCGGTCTTCGGGACGGAGCGAAACGAAGCGGCGAGAAGCGGGGGCGATCGTGGAGCGGTCGCGACGCGAATCGCGTGGCCATGGCCGTGGCCGTGAAAGTGAAATTCGTGAATGAAACGAGTGGAACAGCCGGCAAAGCGAAGTGAAGGTAAAGGTTGCCTGTTTCGGTTTCCATTTCGGCAACCGGCGACTTCTCCTTCGACGGCTCCGCTTCTCTCCGCTTCTCTTCGCTTCCCTCCGCTTCCGTTCGTCGTCTCAACTCCCTCGCCATCTTCTTCTTCCCGTCTTCGGGACTGCGAGGAGACCGGAAGTAGCGAATAGTTTGGACCAAGCGTCCCTCAAACCCCTCGCAGTACTCTGACGAGTGTGACTCGTGATGATTTAGGACCAAATACGAATATGAATCAGACTAATGAAACGAAGATCGGGTTTTGTATACCAAAAGTAGTATAATAGCGGAGGTAACACTCTGGCCCCGTTAGTTCGCGTCGTCTTCTACCGGTTGGGTCTATGACGCCTAATTGCTACACGTTTTCACGGTACCGAGCTTATTAGGACAAAGATCGAGCCTTTTAAGCGAATAATTACCCGAAGGAGGAAGTTTTAAAGTTATATGAGTAAAATTAGAAAATAATTCAACGATGTGTACAATATTTACATGGTTTTAATATGATGGTTTTAAAACTATTTTTCTCTCAACTCACTAGCGCCACCACGACCCATATCTCCGATAAATATAACGTAGATATCGCATACACCGTTGAACTGTTTCTCAATTTTACTAATATGATCATCGGATTTTCTGCTTTTACTGCGTCAAATCGTGTTAAATGTTTCACTATATTAGTAAATGTAAGCGTACGAGTGTATATACCTCATGAGGCATAAGATACGCGCGACACGTAAATCAGAACACACGCATTCGCACAAGATATCGCGATTAGTATAATCGGCAAGTTTAGGAACAGTCTAGAAATTTCCAGGAAGCTTTTATATTCGCAACGATACCGTTTTCGTAGATACAAAATGACGTACACTTATTACATATGTACATACGAGTCTCGTTGATCGCTAATGACCGGCATGCCGACAATGGCCGGCAGTCTAATAAATATACATCGGGTACTTTCTGTGTTTACGAAATGCAGAATTATACGCAGGTTGGCCTGACCGATTACCGATTCGACCAACACGTTCATCGTCACCGATCACCAACGATCGCTAACGATTCACGCGCAGACAGTGGGCGATGGTCGAATAAATACGTACCACGTCGCGTTATTGGTGCCAGTAGATAACCCGGATAATTCCATTGGATATTTCATCGCTCGCTCGGAAACAATGCGATCTATCGGCGCGAGCGGAAAATCGATGGAAACACGTGTGACGGTGACATGTTGAAAAAAGCGTGCATTATTGAAAGCGGCCTCGAGCTGACCGCGACGCGAGATAGCTCGGTCTGCGTCTTCCGCGAGATCCGATCGACGCGATATGGATATCGATCATCTCCGGAGCGACAAGCGGAAATTGGGGGAAAGACAGCGGCGTTGGGAGGAGGATTTTCGCGGAGACTCGGGCGGCACGTGGGCGGCTAAACGTAGGAAAAGTGGCGCATTGTGCGCGGCATAAAATGCGCCGGTTAACGAGGAGGTGGACGCGGAGGCGGCGTCGGGCGAGCGGAGGGTTTCTCATGAGCAGCGCCGCAAAAACGCCGCTCGAACCGTGTCGCAACTGCAGTTAGAAAGCTCGGGTCTCTCGGCTATCTAGCCGGCGAGCCGCGCGTTCGCTCGCGGGAACGATCGTGACTCGTCCAGCTCCGCTGCAAAAATTCGGCACCGCGAGGACGTGGGTGGAGAGTTGAGAAACAGCTCCGTCGAAAGTGGAACGTCGATCATGGGATCGCTTCGCGCGGATTCCCTTAATCTTCCGCTTTGGCCTTTACGACCGCGGTTCCGCGCCGCTCCGATGCCTGTTTATCGCCGCGAAACCGGCGTCGGAGATCATCGGCTAGCCGGAGACGCCTCGCGTCGCGAGCTCCACGCGGAAGTGCCACGGAAGTGTCGCGGAAGTCGACTTGGCCGAGTTTGCTCGCCAGAACGGTTTATCGTCCCTCGTTCCCGACGTTCCTCCCAACGAATTTCTCCAACGGAGGCTTTTCCATTAGGCGATCTTATCGCCTGCTCTATCGATCTACGTCGAGCGTGACAACCGGCTGTTACCGACCTTGCTTCGCGAGACCTCGCACGCGATCTTGCGGATGATTCCTCCAAGTTTGGGACCTCTCGCGTATCCCGGGACAGACGCCGGGTCTTATGTCGGGGTGGCGCGATCGAATCCGCGCGTTGTAGATGGCGTTCCGGAGTTGTGTTACGGAAACTTACGGGACTCTGGGATGTCGCTGTTTCGGTGATCAAAAAGCGATTTAAAACATTTCCCATCGGCGACGAACCTTATTCGACTGTAGATTAACCGTTGATGTACAAAGCTGGCTGCAAAAGGAAGCTCGATAGAGGGAGTACTGGTTTCTCGGTTTATTCGTGGAAAATTGCTCGCGCGATCACATCGACGACCCGTAACGATTTCGGACGAGTCCACGAGTTTCATCGCCCGTTTCTACGCTCCTTCGAGCTTCGGTTCACCCTAGCGGAGCTCCGGAGATAGTATCCGTACAAGTGTTTCGCCATTGTCTAACCCGGCTACAGTTGTTCTCGCGCGATTAGTCAGCCGAGAACGGATCGAACACGATCGAACGAGGGAAAGGATCGGGAACGACGTGGTCGTGGTCTTCTGGTCCTTTCGGGTCCTTTCGGGTCCTTTCGGGTCGTTGCTCGTCGACGACGGCGTCGCGATGGTCGACTCGTCGGCGTTCGGGAATACCGGTAGCGCAAGGATGCACGGACGAGCGTGGCCGGTTGTTGGATCAATACGCGCCAGGCTAGCGGCCCTTTTCGAGGGCTGTTCTCCCTCTCCCTCTCTCTCTTTGATTCGCGCAACAAGTCCTCTAACGGGTGTCCCGGACTCGCGCGATCCCTCCCGGTCCAAGGATCTCGCCCCTTGATCCAATTAACGTGTCCCATCCAGCCGTTCGACGAAAGGCCCGCTTTTGTCCTTGTCTAATTACAAGGACTACGGATTAATCGTAGTTAAACGCGGCTCGTCGCGCCCTCGAGGACCCGGGCCTGGTCCACGTCCTTCCTCGGTTACTCTCGCGACGCCTAGTAGAAGAAAAATCGACGGGAAATCCGCTTTAAAGGGGACAGCGAGTTTATTTTCACGGGTCGGTCGATAGCGGGGAATACACGACGAAGCCAGCCAGCTTCGCGAACCAGATTCGCCCTGTAATGGTTTCTGTTACCTCAGGTGGTCTCCACGGCTCCGTCGATGGAGATTGCAATTTCGAGAAGGGTAATTGCGATTACCGGACTATTACCTGGCCAAGGGCTAGAGGGAGTGGGAGAAGGGCACGAGCCCTTCGTTAAACCTTCCTTTCTCGCGGTTCCTTCGTCTTTCGGGTTCTCTGCCGATCTCTCGCGACGATCCGCGAAACTCCTCGACTCGTCGTCGATTCTCGCAAATGGAATAACGGAATAACGGAATAGAAGAAGCTCTAAATACAAGGGTGGAAGGGTGTTGCGCGCGACGCGTAATTGGAAGAGGTAGAAGCAGAGGGACACCCCGAACGGGGTTCCGCTCATGAGAGGTCGAGGAGGTGGTCGATCGCGCCGGGGGCAAGCACGTGGGCAGTGATTAATCGCGACAACGGGCAAACACGCCGCGCTACGTATGCGTGAAGCACGCATGTAGTGCGCGAGAGGAGAAACGAGTACAATGGGCCCGAGTACGCGGGCGTGTGCCGTCTCGTGCGATTTTCGAAAAAGTCTCGCGGAGAATCGTACTCGCGGTGTCTTTCCTCTAACCTCTCTCGATCCGGATCAGCTCGTAATCGACGGCGCGCGGGGTCCGGCCGGAGATCCTTATCTAGCTGGCGCTCGCGCGCTCGCCGGGGCCTAGGCAACCTAGGCCTAGGTCCGCGCTGCGTTTCGCAACGCGTCGCTTTCGTAATCGGCTCTCTATCGCGACGACCGCGTTTCTCGTTCACGGGTCGCGCGGCAGAAGTGCTCTAGGCCGGTTTCACTCTCTCTCCCTCTCCCTCCTCTCTCCCGTTGCGTTGCGCTCCAGCGTAAGCGGATTCGCGGCGTCGCGCGATTCGACCGGTCACGGTTCGCGGCCAGGTCGACGGCTTTCGTTTCGTTTGCTCGGTGAACGGCGTCCAGGTGCCTGCACTGCTTCGCGGAAAAAACGGATCACCGGGGATCCGCGGGTGGTCCGGAAGGTGGACGTTCTATTTCGCGGTTCGATAAACCTCGGCTAATTCTCCGTTTCCTGGAACTCGCCACGAGTGGAAGGGCTAGGTCTCAGTCGGGTTTCCTCCCACGCCTAGCTCTGCCAGGACGTGGTCCATTGGGTGATACGCGTAGACACGGTTTGGCAGTTGGAGACGCGTCGAGTGACGAATCCTCGGATCCGTCAGGGTTCGTCAGGGTTGTCACGAGGGGGTTTGCATCGATGAAGAGGGGTTTGCGCTGTGCGGAGCGTTGGCATGGAAGGAAGCCCGAGGTGGAAGGGGTAAGGCAAAGTCGCGTTACCTTCGAGGCTTTGCCAGAACGTGGTCGGGTGCACGTTACGTAGGCAGTTTGTCATCCGCGCGCACCCGTGACCACACACGGCACACCTTTCTCCTCTGCGAATAATCGCCACGCGACCTTTACTCGCGTGCGTTGCCCTGCACTGGGTTACCGGTGCAAAGCTGTCCGATCTGGGACGCGATTTTACTCCGTCGCAGTAAATCCGGAGTACGTCCGGACGGACACCCGGGTCTCCTTGAGACGCGTCGTTCCGCCATTTTCGAGATCGACTGTCCGCTTTAGGGTTACGCGTGGCACCGAACGCAATTACGGAGGAGGAACCGAGGAATCGGGGGAGAACGGCGGATAGAGACGGACAGAAGCGCAGCGCTGGTTGCATCGCCGAAGAATGCGAACGTTTCGTAGGCAAGCGACTAGACAAAGGGAGCAGGCTGGGCCGACATTCCCATCCGGGCTGAAATATCCGATCCAATTAACCGAGTACTCCCTCTCTCTCTCTCTCTCTTTCTTCCCTCTCTTTTCTCCCTTCTCCCGCGTTCCGTTCGCTGCCCTCTGTCGTTTTTCCATCCAGTCCACTCGCCGGAGTGTGCAACCAGTCTGTTTTTCCTCTCCGCTCGATTCCGCCTCGGGATAACAGGTGAATTCTTCCGTTTTCCGCGCGCGCGGCACGCGTCGCGACGTCGCAGCGAAATTCGCAGAGGTGCCCCGCGTTCGCAGACGTAGGATAGATCGCGTGGTAGCGATCACCGACTAGCTAGCTAGCTGGTAGTCGCGTGCGAACACTGGTTCGCGCGAAAATGGCTTATGCAACGCAGATGCTGGCCGATAAAGTCGGCCGAGTAATTTGTTTAGCAGGCCGAGTGGTACGGCGCGGCGCGGCGCGACGCAGCGCGGAACGGCCGCGACTCAAAGATATATGCCCGCTGCCATTATTCTGGACTTTCTTGGTCGGTTTTCGCATCGGTAAGCACGGCTCGTTTCCACTCAGAATGCCGTCGCCTTCTCTCCGCTTACCCGTTTGTCCCACCTCGCGACTCCGCGAAACAAACGCGTACTAAGTACCTACGTGGCTCGCCTTCCGCGACCACTGCTCTTTGACTGCGTCCACGTCACGCGAATGACGATCGCCAGGCCGCGATAAGTCTCGAATCCAGCGAATTTCCAGGTCGGAGTGTGGCGGAAAATCCGCAGAAAGTCCGTACAACGTTTCGCGATTATTCGATATCGAAGAGTCTTGACCGAGAAAGTGGATTCGAACGCGGAAAGATTCGAATTGGTGCCGTTACCTCGCGATTGTAGAACTGTGCAAGCTTCGTCGACGCGAAAAGTCGCGAGATTATCGAGCCATTCGACAGCGGAGTACTAGCACCGACGCCATTTTACCCCGTTGTAATTTCCGCCCTGCCGGATCCATTTCCCTTTCGCCGAATACCGCTAACGATCAATTAGCTCTAGGCAGTAATCGGTGTACTGGATGGCGAATGGTCGGTGGTGTTGGGTGGTGAACGTTTAACTAGACTTTGTCCGATTTCGCTTTCGAATCATCGGCTTTCCCAGTCTCGTTCCTCGCGAGCGGAGAAAAAGGATGGAAAATCGCGACGCGATTCCTCTGCTTGGCCATCGGCTGTGGAGCCTCGGTCCGGAGTTCTAGCAGAGGGTTTAGTAGGTCGAGATAGCGAGCGTCGAAGAACGAGTTTCATTTTCTATCCCGTCGAGTCAAAACGAGAGACGGGGGCGCGAGACGTGGGAGCGACGAGAGGAGTGGGCCTGAGAGGAGAGAAGAGACCAAAGAGAGAAAAAGAGAGGGACAAAGGGAGAAGAAACAGAGCGAGAGGGACAGGCAGAGATCTCTAACTCCGCTATTTATCCCTTGAACCCACTCCTCCCGGTTCGTCCCTCTACTCCTCGATTTCGCGGTCAGAATTTGCGGAATGTCCGAGGCTGGAACCAGTCCATCCGGTTTTTTAATTGCAAAAAGGATCCGCCCGGACCGTGGAGCGGACCGTGCAAACTTGCCTCGAACCTAAACTTCGCAGACAGCACTCCCTTTTGGCTTCTTCGAGATCGGAAGCTACATCCTCGTCTCTCTTCCCTCCGACCAATCCACTCTCACCGTTTCGACCTCGCTTTTCCACCATCTTTCTTCCTCTCCGCGCTCGATAGTGTCACCCCCCAAACGCGTCACCTTCTCTTGCGTCCCGAACACTGCAACTCGCACGGTGGGAGCTTCGCGGGGTCGTAAGGCCCGTTTACGCGGTTGCCACAATGTTGCCGGGATGCGGCCTACTCTAGATTAACAGAGCTAGACCTGGTTAGAGTTGAACTAAAGAGTTCAGATACGTTACTGTCTTTTGCACTGAGTTGATCGTCGTGTTGATCTTGATGTTTGCCTCGTCTTCGTAGGATTTTCAGGACTTTACGGGAACTCTATCGTGACTACTGTCTCGGTGGTTTTACAAGTTTTGTATGTCTACCTATTGGTTGGTGTGACATGTAAGTGCTAGCTGTGTGTTTTCCTACTGGTTGCGAATAATATCGGGGGTTTGGGTTAGTTTCGAAGTCTTTCAGTTGGGTCCTTATGCCTATCTCTTAAGGATGATATATTAATCCTCGCTAAGGTTCACCCAAGTGGTGATTAGTTGATAACGAGTGTATGCGAATCAAGGAACTCTGCTAATCCTCCACTTAACTCGGAACTTCTGGTCTAGATCCGCAACACCTTCGATACATCGTTAATCCACGTAGATCTTTCCCCGGTCTCGCGTTTTTCACTACGAATCAGCTAATTCCCCATATCTCGCCATTTCTTCGGGAATATCGATAATACACTTCCGCGTACCTAGCCCAAGCACAGGATGATAACGATCCCAGATTCAGTGATGAGCGAAGGAAGTTGTTTGCAAAGGATCGTCGCTATCCAGAGCATCGGCTGGTTCGTTGCAATCCCATTTGTCTCGCGGATCGATTATTCGACGCCACTGGACGTCGGCCATGGCCCTGTTCGATGCATCGATTTCTCTAGTCGATTCGTGCCTCGGCTGCAAACGAGCGGCGATAATCGCGCGGATCGATAGCCGCGATAACGGCTACCGGACATGTCCGACCTATCGGCGCGTCCGCGCGAACAAACGGCGAGTGGAGTGGAAACGGGCGAATCGCGGCGATAATGGCTTCCGCGAGGATGACTCGCGCGAATCGGTTTCGAAAGTAAGATCGGTGCTCGCGGCGCGATCGGAATCCGAAGGAAGCGTAAGGTTGCGTTATCCTTAAGCCTTCCTGGAGATCGCGTTAACCACTTGCTCTACGATTTAACTTTCGGCAAGGAGTTACATCGACGCAGCACCGCGTCTTTCTAACGGGTGTCCCGGACTCGCGCGATCCCTCCCGGTCCAAGGATCTCGCCCCTTGATCCAATTAACGTGTCCCATCCAGCCGTTCGACGAAAGGCCCGCTTTTGTCCTTGTCTAATTACAAGGACTACGGATTAATCGTAGTTAAACGCGGCTCGTCGCGCCCTCGAGGACCCGGGCCTGGTCCACGTCCTTCCTCGGTTACTCTCGCGACGCCTAGTAGAAGAAAAATCGACGGGAAATCCGCTTTAAAGGGGACAGCGAGTTTATTTTCACGGGTCGGTCGATAGCGGGGAATACACGACGAAGCCAGCCAGCTTCGCGAACCAGATTCGCCCTGTAATGGTTTCTGTTACCTCAGGTGGTCTCCACGGCTCCGTCGATGGAGATTGCAATTTCGAGAAGGGTAATTGCGATTACCGGACTATTACCTGGCCAAGGGCTAGAGGGAGTGGGAGAAGGGCACGAGCCCTTCGTTAAACCTTCCTTTCTCGCGGTTCCTTCGTCTTTCGGGTTCTCTGCCGATCTCTCGCGACGATCCGCGAAACTCCTCGACTCGTCGTCGATTCTCGCAAATGGAATAACGGAATAACGGAATAGAAGAAGCTCTAAATACAAGGGTGGAAGGGTGTTGCGCGCGACGCGTAATTGGAAGAGGTAGAAGCAGAGGGACACCCCGAACGGGGTTCCGCTCATGAGAGGTCGAGGAGGTGGTCGATCGCGCCGGGGGCAAGCACGTGGGCAGTGATTAATCGCGACAACGGGCAAACACGCCGCGCTACGTATGCGTGAAGCACGCATGTAGTGCGCGAGAGGAGAAACGAGTACAATGGGCCCGAGTACGCGGGCGTGTGCCGTCTCGTGCGATTTTCGAAAAAGTCTCGCGGAGAATCGTACTCGCGGTGTCTTTCCTCTAACCTCTCTCGATCCGGATCAGCTCGTAATCGACGGCGCGCGGGGTCCGGCCGGAGATCCTTATCTAGCTGGCGCTCGCGCGCTCGCCGGGGCCTAGGCAACCTAGGCCTAGGTCCGCGCTGCGTTTCGCAACGCGTCGCTTTCGTAATCGGCTCTCTATCGCGACGACCGCGTTTCTCGTTCACGGGTCGCGCGGCAGAAGTGCTCTAGGCCGGTTTCACTCTCTCTCCCTCTCCCTCCTCTCTCCCGTTGCGTTGCGCTCCAGCGTAAGCGGATTCGCGGCGTCGCGCGATTCGACCGGTCACGGTTCGCGGCCAGGTCGACGGCTTTCGTTTCGTTTGCTCGGTGAACGGCGTCCAGGTGCCTGCACTGCTTCGCGGAAAAAACGGATCACCGGGGATCCGCGGGTGGTCCGGAAGGTGGACGTTCTATTTCGCGGTTCGATAAACCTCGGCTAATTCTCCGTTTCCTGGAACTCGCCACGAGTGGAAGGGCTAGGTCTCAGTCGGGTTTCCTCCCACGCCTAGCTCTGCCAGGACGTGGTCCATTGGGTGATACGCGTAGACACGGTTTGGCAGTTGGAGACGCGTCGAGTGACGAATCCTCGGATCCGTCAGGGTTCGTCAGGGTTGTCACGAGGGGGTTTGCATCGATGAAGAGGGGTTTGCGCTGTGCGGAGCGTTGGCATGGAAGGAAGCCCGAGGTGGAAGGGGTAAGGCAAAGTCGCGTTACCTTCGAGGCTTTGCCAGAACGTGGTCGGGTGCACGTTACGTAGGCAGTTTGTCATCCGCGCGCACCCGTGACCACACACGGCACACCTTTCTCCTCTGCGAATAATCGCCACGCGACCTTTACTCGCGTGCGTTGCCCTGCACTGGGTTACCGGTGCAAAGCTGTCCGATCTGGGACGCGATTTTACTCCGTCGCAGTAAATCCGGAGTACGTCCGGACGGACACCCGGGTCTCCTTGAGACGCGTCGTTCCGCCATTTTCGAGATCGACTGTCCGCTTTAGGGTTACGCGTGGCACCGAACGCAATTACGGAGGAGGAACCGAGGAATCGGGGGAGAACGGCGGATAGAGACGGACAGAAGCGCAGCGCTGGTTGCATCGCCGAAGAATGCGAACGTTTCGTAGGCAAGCGACTAGACAAAGGGAGCAGGCTGGGCCGACATTCCCATCCGGGCTGAAATATCCGATCCAATTAACCGAGTACTCCCTCTCTCTCTCTCTCTCTTTCTTCCCTCTCTTTTCTCCCTTCTCCCGCGTTCCGTTCGCTGCCCTCTGTCGTTTTTCCATCCAGTCCACTCGCCGGAGTGTGCAACCAGTCTGTTTTTCCTCTCCGCTCGATTCCGCCTCGGGATAACAGGTGAATTCTTCCGTTTTCCGCGCGCGCGGCACGCGTCGCGACGTCGCAGCGAAATTCGCAGAGGTGCCCCGCGTTCGCAGACGTAGGATAGATCGCGTGGTAGCGATCACCGACTAGCTAGCTAGCTGGTAGTCGCGTGCGAACACTGGTTCGCGCGAAAATGGCTTATGCAACGCAGATGCTGGCCGATAAAGTCGGCCGAGTAATTTGTTTAGCAGGCCGAGTGGTACGGCGCGGCGCGGCGCGACGCAGCGCGGAACGGCCGCGACTCAAAGATATATGCCCGCTGCCATTATTCTGGACTTTCTTGGTCGGTTTTCGCATCGGTAAGCACGGCTCGTTTCCACTCAGAATGCCGTCGCCTTCTCTCCGCTTACCCGTTTGTCCCACCTCGCGACTCCGCGAAACAAACGCGTACTAAGTACCTACGTGGCTCGCCTTCCGCGACCACTGCTCTTTGACTGCGTCCACGTCACGCGAATGACGATCGCCAGGCCGCGATAAGTCTCGAATCCAGCGAATTTCCAGGTCGGAGTGTGGCGGAAAATCCGCAGAAAGTCCGTACAACGTTTCGCGATTATTCGATATCGAAGAGTCTTGACCGAGAAAGTGGATTCGAACGCGGAAAGATTCGAATTGGTGCCGTTACCTCGCGATTGTAGAACTGTGCAAGCTTCGTCGACGCGAAAAGTCGCGAGATTATCGAGCCATTCGACAGCGGAGTACTAGCACCGACGCCATTTTACCCCGTTGTAATTTCCGCCCTGCCGGATCCATTTCCCTTTCGCCGAATACCGCTAACGATCAATTAGCTCTAGGCAGTAATCGGTGTACTGGATGGCGAATGGTCGGTGGTGTTGGGTGGTGAACGTTTAACTAGACTTTGTCCGATTTCGCTTTCGAATCATCGGCTTTCCCAGTCTCGTTCCTCGCGAGCGGAGAAAAAGGATGGAAAATCGCGACGCGATTCCTCTGCTTGGCCATCGGCTGTGGAGCCTCGGTCCGGAGTTCTAGCAGAGGGTTTAGTAGGTCGAGATAGCGAGCGTCGAAGAACGAGTTTCATTTTCTATCCCGTCGAGTCAAAACGAGAGACGGGGGCGCGAGACGTGGGAGCGACGAGAGGAGTGGGCCTGAGAGGAGAGAAGAGACCAAAGAGAGAAAAAGAGAGGGACAAAGGGAGAAGAAACAGAGCGAGAGGGACAGGCAGAGATCTCTAACTCCGCTATTTATCCCTTGAACCCACTCCTCCCGGTTCGTCCCTCTACTCCTCGATTTCGCGGTCAGAATTTGCGGAATGTCCGAGGCTGGAACCAGTCCATCCGGTTTTTTAATTGCAAAAAGGATCCGCCCGGACCGTGGAGCGGACCGTGCAAACTTGCCTCGAACCTAAACTTCGCAGACAGCACTCCCTTTTGGCTTCTTCGAGATCGGAAGCTACATCCTCGTCTCTCTTCCCTCCGACCAATCCACTCTCACCGTTTCGACCTCGCTTTTCCACCATCTTTCTTCCTCTCCGCGCTCGATAGTGTCACCCCCCAAACGCGTCACCTTCTCTTGCGTCCCGAACACTGCAACTCGCACGGTGGGAGCTTCGCGGGGTCGTAAGGCCCGTTTACGCGGTTGCCACAATGTTGCCGGGATGCGGCCTACTCTAGATTAACAGAGCTAGACCTGGTTAGAGTTGAACTAAAGAGTTCAGATACGTTACTGTCTTTTGCACTGAGTTGATCGTCGTGTTGATCTTGATGTTTGCCTCGTCTTCGTAGGATTTTCAGGACTTTACGGGAACTCTATCGTGACTACTGTCTCGGTGGTTTTACAAGTTTTGTATGTCTACCTATTGGTTGGTGTGACATGTAAGTGCTAGCTGTGTGTTTTCCTACTGGTTGCGAATAATATCGGGGGTTTGGGTTAGTTTCGAAGTCTTTCAGTTGGGTCCTTATGCCTATCTCTTAAGGATGATATATTAATCCTCGCTAAGGTTCACCCAAGTGGTGATTAGTTGATAACGAGTGTATGCGAATCAAGGAACTCTGCTAATCCTCCACTTAACTCGGAACTTCTGGTCTAGATCCGCAACACCTTCGATACATCGTTAATCCACGTAGATCTTTCCCCGGTCTCGCGTTTTTCACTACGAATCAGCTAATTCCCCATATCTCGCCATTTCTTCGGGAATATCGATAATACACTTCCGCGTACCTAGCCCAAGCACAGGATGATAACGATCCCAGATTCAGTGATGAGCGAAGGAAGTTGTTTGCAAAGGATCGTCGCTATCCAGAGCATCGGCTGGTTCGTTGCAATCCCATTTGTCTCGCGGATCGATTATTCGACGCCACTGGACGTCGGCCATGGCCCTGTTCGATGCATCGATTTCTCTAGTCGATTCGTGCCTCGGCTGCAAACGAGCGGCGATAATCGCGCGGATCGATAGCCGCGATAACGGCTACCGGACATGTCCGACCTATCGGCGCGTCCGCGCGAACAAACGGCGAGTGGAGTGGAAACGGGCGAATCGCGGCGATAATGGCTTCCGCGAGGATGACTCGCGCGAATCGGTTTCGAAAGTAAGATCGGTGCTCGCGGCGCGATCGGAATCCGAAGGAAGCGTAAGGTTGCGTTATCCTTAAGCCTTCCTGGAGATCGCGTTAACCACTTGCTCTACGATTTAACTTTCGGTAAGGAGTTACATCGACGCAACACCGCGTCTGCGAGCTAACTGTTAGCCAACGTGACAGACACGTCGTTTTTGTTTCCGCGACAAATGCCTATCGACGTGGTACACACGTCGCTGGCGGCTTTGGAACAAAAGCCTCTCGACGTGCGTGGCACGTCTTTATAGCGCAAGCGGTGTTAACCCATTTTCCTCTGCGTTCGTTTTTCCTCACGAAGAGTCGCGTTAGCCAACGATTCGCGTAATCTCGGCGCGACACGCGAGGCCTTTAACTTCCACGCGGAAACTCGGCGACTTCCGTGCTTCCTTCGATCTCCGCGTCTCTCGTAACGAGGCCCTGCGTCTTGTCCCGTATATAGAAGACGCGAGGTCGATCGTGTCCGCTCTGCCTCTCGCAGATCCCTCGATCGGAATCCCGGATTCGTTCTTCAGCTGTTCGATCGTGAGAACACGCTCGACTTGTAACGGGTTCATGGATATCTCGAAACGGAGCCAACGCTGCGTTGCGAAACGTCACGAAGCTGGCATTGGGTAGAGGAGGAGGAGGAGAAGGTGGTGGCGATGGTGTGGATCGATCGCGCAGGTGTCGATGGGTAGGCTCGTTTGGACTCGAATCGTTCTTCGCGCACCGGTCGGCGAAAGCATGCCCTGATCGGGGACCGGAAATTCGAGGCGTGGAAGGTGCGGGAAAATTCGACGATGATGATTAATAATCGTACAGTCACGCGCGAGTGCGGACCGACAGGCCAGGCTGATTATGATTTACCGATTTCGTCACGGTTCGCTACGCTCTCCCTCGGGGAGGAAAAGCAAAAGCACAGGGCCCCGGGGACCACCAGGGTGCTGTCCTGTTTCCCTGCTCGCGACGTGGAAACCTTGGAGACGATAGTGGAGACGGGTGAAAGACTGCGAGTTTCGCGAAAATTTCGTTTCGCATTGGACGAGGAAGGGCTGGGAGGGGAGGGGTGGGAGAGACGGTCTGAAAGGGTTCGCGTTCATAAAGATCGGCGGAACACCGTGACCTGGAAGAGCACGGTGTGGTTTACAAAGCAAAAGGAAACCACCGACCGATCGTAGCATCGGGCTCCTGGCCCTACCACTCTTACGCTCCCTAAAACTGGTTTCGTCATTTAGGAACGCCCCTTTCGTGGGCCCTTTGCCTCCTCTCTCTCCCTCCGACTGTACACCACCGGCAAAGGATTTTAAATACCCTTGGAGGAACACGAGAAACCGTCTCCCCGCAACGCCTCGCATTGTGTACGCTCGCGGATAAATCATGCGATTCTACGTACCTATGAAACGCGCGGCTGGGATAGGAGCGAGGTCAGGAGCCGAGAGATAACCGACCAGCAGTTGCTAGGTGTGTCGGCCCATTAGCCGTACGAATCAATTCCGAATTTAATTTATCGACGCCAGAGACGAACGTCTTTCTTAGCTTTTCCCTTCGCCGCGATCCTCGTTTCCCCTGGCACGAGCTCCCAACCTTGCTAAACTTGGCACCTTCGCGAGTTTCGAGGTGTATCGTCTGTCTAGAGAGAGTACAGCCCAATCGAACGTCGTTTCGTCGATTTTCACCGGAGACGCGCTATCCGACCTTGCCGGTCTTCTTCTTCCGAACAGACAGTCGCGTCGAACCTCGGGATCCAACGTTTCCCGTGCCAAGATCGTTTTCGGGTCAGCCCTTCCCTGTTCCCGGTGTTTCTCTTTTTCTCTCCAACTCGCTTTTTTCTCCCCGCTCTCTTTCCTTGTCCCCGATTTTTATCTGCACCCCTTTGGCCGCCACGGCGCTGCCCCCTTTTCGATTTAGCGATACCACACTCGCGGAAACGGCCTCGGGAAACCAGCAATCTCCAGCAGTCGTTTCGTAGATTCCGATTGGTAAACAGTCGATCGATTAGCTTCCGAAATTTCAGAAAGTTCGTGTCGATCGCTTGGACTCGCGAACGGCAACCTAACCTAAGCGACGACGGAGCTGGAAATTGCGAAAAGCGAAGCAGAGGTAATTAAAACGCGTACAGTCGCGGTCCAAAGTATCTCGTATCTGCGTTTCGAAAACGTTCACGTCCCTGGACATACTTATCTAATCTGCTCGTGAGTTCAATTCCGATTTTGCTATCGGAAAGTTTCAGCTGAAAGAACAGGCTCGAAATTTGCGATACGATCGACGAACAGGTAATTCGCGCATTGACAATCTCGAGAATGAAACCGGGACTCGATACTACTTTCCTTAAACCTTTGACTGCCACGTCGAAGTCGCGTGTTTCGCTCAGGACGCCATGGAAGTGCACCGTTAGATGCGAGATTTGTTCTAGTATCTCTTTGATCGATGTTCTGATAAAAATTTTTAACCACTTGCGCTGGCAGGAAATTCACAGACGCGTGTGTCAGAATGGTCCAGCGTTTCTGCGGCAAAAGCATTACGACGTGCGTGGCACGTCTTTCCAGCGCAAGTGGTCAATTGTTACATGGGGCACCTTTTATTTCAAAGTATCTTCTAATTAGCGATTATATTCAAAATTATTAGCGATTATATTTCAAGCGCTCCGATCATCAATGACAACCGTGGATGGTCATATGTGACCAAAATGGCAGTCAAAGCGTTAAGAACCTGGGACCTGGTCTCATGCATTTTGCGAGATTCTTCTTCCCGTTTTCTCCATCTGTTTTATGACACTGTCGTCAATATTTAGCTAGGGTACACGTTGAAGCAGTGGTCTCTTCGTCAGATCTCTGCAGCTTGGACTGGCTAGGCTAGAACTATTTTGGCGGGGGGCCCATTTTCCAGGCGAATTTTCGCCTGGTTTCCTCTCTTCTCTGAGAGATTATTGGCGGGGAAGGGGGAAGGGGAAACGGGAGGGAAAGGCAGGGAACGGCAGGGAACGACAGGGAGCCACGCGATATCCTGCCGGATGTGCCAAGTCCCGGCTGACCTGGATCCTGCGAGTTTTCTGGATCGGTCGAGGTGTTGCGCGGCTCGCGAGGCGTTCTATTTCGCGCGTGTCGACGCCACTGGAATACAAGCTCGAAATGGGTCGCGTGTCAATCTCGGTTCATTTAAATTTCATCCGGCAGCTGCATTATTCCGAAACCGCTCGAAATCGCCAGGTATAACTCGGCTGGAAGCGGTCGGATCGTCGACCGAATCGATTCCTCGCGGCGTTTTCAGAAGAAACGCTGGGAAACCGGCTTTTCAGCGGAACTTTCCGAGAGAACGGACACGGTTCCGTCGTCACTCCACGCTTATAGGTTTTCCGATACAGTTCTCTCGGCTATTTACGAGGGCTGGGTCGTTTTGCGCGATGCGTTTCATTGATATCGCGTGGATGGTTATGTAGATCGGCGTTGAATCATCGGATCCTCGAGTTACGCAAGTGCTCTGGGAAGATTCGGAACGGACAATCGCCGTTCCATTTCGGGTTTTCGTATTTTTTTTTTCACCACTTTGCGTCGTCTTTGTGCCTTTCCTTTTATTTTCTTCTTTTATCTTCTTCCTCTGAAAGGGACGCGTGGTATCGCAGCTTTCGCTGGAAATTATTCGTCCTCGAGACACGAGCGATCGAGAGCACGAACGTTCTCGTCCTGTTTTGCAACGTTGGATTTTTCAACCGCGAGATCGCCGCACGACAATAACGGCTCTTCTTTATGAACCATTATCTGCCATTCGACGTGCCAGCTGGTCGGCTCTAATGAAACTGCAACATCCGGCACACGGCTTCGCTGGCCGGGGGAACGGGGCCCGGCTTTTCCTTTTGTCCGGCCAAGCTCGCCGGTGTCCGTCGAAAATCGGGAAAACAGCTGACGCCGAGCTTCCAAGTTGCTCTGCCAGCAACCATTCGAGAACTGAATTCGAAAAAATATCGGTAGAATCGACGAGAAAATTCGTTCCTTCCAATTCTTCGTTGCGCGATCGGTAGCGTAAAAATCGACGCGATATTCGGTGTTTTCCGAATTATAATTTAAGAAATATTCACTCTAGTCACACGAAAAGGAATGGAAGATGGTGGATATCTTCTTTCCCTTTCGGAAAATCGATGATTTCAACGAGGCAGATCGTTTCTTCGAATTTTTCATCGCGCGAACGTTAGCGTAAGAATCGAAGCGATATTCGGTGTTTTCCGAATTATAATTTAAGAAATATTTTCTCTAGTCACAAGAAAAGGAATGGAAGATGGTGGATATCTTCCTTCCCTTTCGGAAAATTGATTAAAATCGACGAGGAAGTAAGTTTCTTCGAATTCTTCATCGCGCGATCGGTAACGTAAAACTCGACGCAATATTCGGTGTTTTCCGAATTATAATTTAAGAAATATTCGCTCTAGTCACACGAAAAGGAATGGAAGATGGTAAATATCTTCCTTCCCTTTCGGAAAATTGATTAAAATCGACGAGGAAGCTAGTTTCTTCGAATTCTTCATCGCGCGATCGTTAGCGTTAAAATCGAAGCAATATTCGGTGTTTTCCGAATTATAATTTAAGAAATATTCACTCTAGTCGCACGAAAAGGAATGGAAGATGGTAAATATCTTCCTTCCCTTTCGGAAAATTGATTAAAATCGACGAGGAAGTTAGTTTCTTCGAATTCTTCATCGCGCGAACGTTAGCGTAAGAATCGAAGCGATATTCGGTGTTTTCCGAATTATAATTTAAGAAATACTTGCTCTAGTCACACGAAAAGGAATGGAAGATGGTGGATATCTTCCTTCCCTTTCGGAAAATTGATTAAAATCGACGAGGAAGTTAGTTTCTTCGAATTCTTCATCGCGTGATCGTTAGCGTTAAAATCGAAGCGATATTCGGTGTTTTCCGAATTATAATTTAGGAAATAATCACTCTAGTCGTACGAAATGCATTGAAAGATGGTAAATATCTTCCTTCCCTCTCGAAAAATCGATGATTTCGTCGAGAAAAATCGTTTCTTCGAATTCTCCATCGCGCGATCGGTAACGTAAAAATCGCCGCGATATTCGGTGTGTTTCGAATTACAATGGAAGAAATATTCGCTCTAGTCGCACGAAACGGAATGGAAGATGGTTGGTATCTTCCTTCCCTCTCGGAAAATCGATAAAATCGACGAGGGTCGTTTTTGATACGCACCCCTCGATCGTGCACATGCACGAGGTTGTGTTTATAACTGCGTTTGGTTACCATACCTTCTACAACCGTGTGATTATCAATGCGAGTAACGGTTACTCGTTCGTTGATTTTTTCCACCAATCATCGTGCTTATTTAAACAGCCGGTTAGTATCCCACTGTAACGCGAAATTCGAAAATTATGCTCCCGTTCTCTCGCGACAACGAACTAAGAGCCACCGACAGTCGCGGTCAAACTGCTCTCAGGAATAATTAATTCGAATCGGCATTCTTGTACCGGGCATGTTCCACTTTTAAACCCACGCCTGTATTACGCGAATAAAGAGCGTTAACCGGTTCGAGTAAATAAATAAATGAATCGAGGTAACTCCTCGGGGATACTCGATATTACGTTCGATTTGTCGAACAGAGACACGAACAGCGATTTGTCATACAGCTGAGACTTTGAATCCGTCTTTAAATTCCCCTTTGAATTCGTCTGAATTCCACTTTGGAAATCTACATCCCGCAGGCAGAGGTGGCCAATGGCTGGGTCACTCGGTGTGCTCTCTTTGGCTTCGAGTTCGGAAAGTCGACCTGGTGGAATCTGGTAATTCTGCCCGGAAGGCCGTGCCGTCGATCGGTTTCGCATCCAGCAACTTTCGGTAGCGTAATTGCCGACCGCATCACGCGGCGTTCCTGTTTCCCTCTTCTTTCCAACTGCCTCGAATTTTCCCTCGAGCCGAGTCTCGGAACGCTGGCTTTTCCACCGCGACCTCTGACATTCCCGCCGGATCGAAGTCCCTTCCCCCAGAGCTCGATCGATACAGCAGCGTTCCTTTTGTTTCCCGAAATTTCGCTCTGTATCTGCCTCTGCTCTCTCCACCCTCTGCGCCCTCCTCCTTCGATCGGAAGCGAATTCGTGGAGGAAGACACGGCGATGGCTGCGAGGACTCGACCACCACCCCGAGATTTGCCTGTGTCGATCGTACGCGAAATTTCGTTAACGGCTGCTGGCCATGGACCGCTAAAATGGACCGAGGGTGTCCGTTTGATCTTGCAAGAACGTGGCCAGGGTGCATAGAAAATTACGCGACGGTAGAACGGTCCGGCGAGCTCGGGGTGTGCACGCGGTATCTCCTTCGGCCACCCTCTTGCTGTCGTCTCTCTCGCTCTCACCCTTCCTCCGTTCTTCTCCACCTTCTCCGAGCCACCCTCGATCTCTCTCTTTCTTCGTTGCAACGGCGACCGGGGTCGCTCGTACGCTTCCCGGTGGCCGCGTACGAGAGAAAAAAGCCACCCTCGCCCTGCAAAGTATTCTGCCCTAGGAGGCTGCCCTTTGGACACGACTAATCGATACAGCCCGTTCGATATGGACCTCCGCGTACAGCCAGCCGCAAAACTTCTCTCGCACCCTGTCCCTGCTAAATTTACGACGCTAATTATTCGACTGCTTTGAAAATCACCACCGACACGCGTCCGATTTCACGCCACGGCTCTCCATGGTAGTGGAGGAGCAATCCGCCCGATTTATGGGCAATCGACGATCACAGGGACCCGTTAGTCGACGAAGATGCGTGATCCTACGTTGCGAGGCAAAGGTAGCCAGGAATGGCGAAGCAGGGAGGTATCTAAGACGAATAGAACGAAGCAGAGCTAGGGTTTCTTCTCGGTTCTTCTTTCCTCGGATCTCTTCTCGGTTTTGCAAAGTTTATGGCACTGTGACCGGTTAACGACGGTAAAATTGGAATCACGAATTCGTAGACGACGAGACACTGTGTTTAAATTCAAAGGAACGCTTTTCAGTTGGTCGCAAATTCCACGGTACTGTAATCGGTCAACGGGGAAGCTAACGCTTCGAGAAATCTATTTCGCGGGGATAATCGTGACGATCGCTCGGCTATCTCTCTTCTTCGCAAAATTCGCGATCCTGTGATCGGTCACCGACGAAATAAACGCGAGATAGTGGAGTACAAGAGCGATCGCGCATTGGTGCACCGATGGGACGCGAAATTAAACGGATCTACGCCGGAAGGACGGCGACAGGTCGTGGCAGAAGCGCAGTCGCGTGTCGTGAAGGCGAAGATCGCGGAAGACGGTGAGGCGGAGACAATTCGATCGGTAATTGCCGGGGAAGCGAGCGAGCGATCTTTCACTTATCCGCGTCCGCTAATAAAAACGGACGGTCGTCGGTGTCGGGCAAAGATTCCGAGCAGTCAAATTACAGGTACAAAGTTGTAACACGAGGGCGAGCAGACGGAGATGGAGATATCGGGGAGCAACACCTGGTTCGCGCACCTTGCAAACTGGTCTCTCGCGCTCTCCTTCTCCCTCTCGCTCCTTCTCCGTCCGCCCGTGGAGCTGCGCGACTCGTCGCCCGCTCCTCTCGCATTCTGTGCACGCACCTTTAATTTCGCGCCTCGCTGACAGACCGCGACAGACAAAAAACCTGGCCCGAACCTCTGCACCCCTTATCCTTGTCTTAAATTGCACCCAGCTAAAGTGCGAACACGGCCGGGATTCGCCGTCGAAAACGGCCCGCACTTTGTCTCCGGTGTTTTATCACGCTGCGTCACCTCCTCCGCGTGTTATCGCCGATAATGCTCGCACGGGAACCGTATCGATCGCGTATCGCGTCCATTTTGCCACGGGCATTGCGACTCCTCGACGTTGCGTTTCAAAAGAATTCGTTTGGGTAATCGGGTTTTCCTGATAATCGCGTATTTACGGTCCAATTCTTCGCTGGACACGGCCTAGACCTCGCCCTTCTCATCTGGTACACGCATTTTTCGCAATAAGGATTCGAAGTAAGGCAATCGGGTCGAACATGCGTTTCACGGGCGGGAGACGTGGGAAGATGACAGGGCCCAACTCGGTTCTCACGGGCGAGAGACGTGGTTTCTGGATAGAACTAAACACGCGTGTATCACTTCCTGTCTCAGTTGCGTGTTGTTCTCTGACGCGTTTGATATACACGCGCAAACACTCTTAATATTCTCTCAGGGCCGTACTCTATTTTTATTGCGACTATCTTTTTATATATATTAATTAGGAATTTAATAGATAATCCTTGTGCCTGTATTTAATTATATATTAATAATTTCTTTCTCTTCCGTTTCTACAATTGTAACAATTCGGGCGCTGGTGGTTCGCCAAAGAAAATTTTTTCGGGGTCCAAATTGCCACGAATCGGTTCACCGAAGTGCAATTTTTCGATGCCATTTCAAATGGAAAGTCTATCACCGATGTGATAACAATCGGGCGAGTTTATATAGTAGAATATAGGCGAGATAGGATGCTATTTATACCTGATGGATGAAAACGAGTAAAGTGTCGCCTGGTTTTTGCAATTGTAAGAAGCAGGATCGAAGTTCGTCGGAATAGTGGAATTTATTCAAAGCGAGCTCACTCGACGAGGAAAAATTGCGCGCCAACTTTTGCAGGATTTCTGAAAACTAGACGGCTCTGTCTAATCCGTGGCAATTTGGATGAAGAAAATTTTCTTTTTGCAGAAAATACCAGAAATTTCGAACTCTTACAATCCTTTGATACCAATAGAACCTACCAAACCCGTCGACAAAATGGATTTCAGATATTTTACTGCAAGCATAAAATTATTTTTAGCATAATTATTCGTCGTTCTTGTAATTCGGTTAATAAAAATCGGCTTCTTTGGGACGTTTTTCTAGGGAAACCATCATACGTTTTGATACACAGTTTTCGTAGTCAGATTTATTTATACTTAAGCAATACTTCCGATATTTTTATTAGGCGCCTATAGTATCACAGGAGCAAAATTTCTGAACGCCTTTACCCTGACAGTAGTCAGAGGGTTAAAGGGTGTACATTATAGTTTGGTAAATCTAGCGTTGTATTCGCCCCGCGATTTCTCCCCATGAAATCATAGCTATTCGAAGATTATCTCACTACAGATTCAGTTTTGCCACAGACTGTATCATCCGCAAAGTTTGGATCTGAAAATTTCGTTTTTCTCTTCCGCTCGCGAGGTAGTTGCGCGAGGAAAGCGTGATCGAAAAGAAGTCTATCCCCGTCGAGCGATTGGTCATTCCGCAATTTAATATCGGCGCTCCCCATCGTTATACGTCGATCTGGCGTTGCCCTTGCGCCCCTGCCTCGATGGCTTATCTCGCTCTTAAGGGATGAATGGGGTCCGACGTTGCGCTCCGTGGGGTGCCGACTCGTGCATCTGCGAGCGCGAAATCCGCGCGGATATCCACTGCGAATTACCTCGTCGCCGGGCACCCTGGGTTTCTATTGCTCCTACATCTCGTCTTTTTGTTCGTTCGAAATCACACACCAGTCGGCAGTCGCAACTCCTAGATATCGATCTCGCAGTGGATTCGTACGGTAGATACCTGGTTTTCCCGAATCGTCGGAAAACTTCCGGTTTCCCCGAATCGCAGGTAGATTCCTGGTTTCCTAGTTTTCCAAATCGTCGGAAAACTCCCGGTTTCTCCAAATCGTCGGGGAACTTCTGGTTTCCCCCCATCGTTGTAAAACTCCCAATTTCTCGGAATCGGTGGAAAACACCCGGTTTTCCCGAATTGTCACAAGACACCTGGTTTTCCCAAAATTTGGCAAGACACCTGGTTTTCCCAAATCGTTGGAAAACTCCCGGTTTCCTAGTTTTCCAAATCGTCGGAAAACTTCCGGTTTCCCCGAATCGCAGGTAGATTCCTGGTTTCCTAGTTTTTCAAATCGTCGGAAAACTCCCGGTTTCTCCAAATCGTCGGGGAACTTCTGGTTTCCCCCCATCGTTGTAAAACTCCCAATTTCTCGGAATCGGTGGAAAACACCCGGTTTTCCCGAATTGTCGCAAGACACCTGGTTTTCCCAAAATTTGTCAAGACACCCGGTTTTCCCAAATCGTCGGAACAATTATGGGAACAGGTACGACGCATAGGCGTCGGCCGAGTGTCGGTCAAGTCGTGGAAGCAAAGCGCCGGACGACACGGAGGAACCGAGGAGCAGGATCAGCGAGAGGAGGAAATGAAAGGACGAACGCGGTTGCAATAATTTAATAGCGTTCGTGACGACGCGCGCGGAGCATCGGCGATGTCGGCGCGATACGCGTGCAGACCCTAGCGAGCGATGGCGCAGGACGCGGAATATCCCGAGGCGAGCAGGATACGGGAACAGATGCAGGGTACATTAATCGTGCGACTACCACGAGGGTCCCTACCCTCCTGATCGATATTATTGCAATCGCTATGGCCCCATGGTCCACCATTGTGTTTGGCCTAGCCACGAATCTTCTCTCTTCCTCTTCTCTCTCACCCCTTTCCTCGGCGCGACTCGGAGGAATCTTCGGGGACGTTGGCAGAAGTTGGAAATTCGATTCGAAGTAGAAGCGGATGGTACTCTCGAGGTAAACGAAGGATCGAGGAAGAGTCTCGATCGAGTTTCGAGTAAAAAGGGTTGCGAATGGGGGGCACGGATTCCGGGATGAGCCAGGCTCGTTACGTGTCGGGGTGCACCGAGAGATCGTCAAGGGGTTGCTCTTGCTCCACCACTGACCATCGTTAGTCTGATCCCCATTTTGTCTCGTTCATATTCCTTTATTCCGTTTTTTCCTCGCTCCCTGCGATCTCGTCCACGATGGAGTTTGGTCCGCGATGCGGACGCCTGGACTCGAAGGGGGTCGCTTGCAACTCGCGTGAGTCATGCGTCATGCGGCGTGGACGCGTGTACACCCTTCCTCCGGATACGCTGATCTCTGTCGACCTAGTCTCTCTCTCTTCCTCCCTCGTTACTCTCTCTCTCTCTCTCTCTCTCTCGTCCTCCCTTTTTCCACTCCGTTTTTGGTCCCCGTTGTCGGCGATTCGCCGCCATCTCCGTTGACAGAGAGTAGAGTACAGCGATTCGCAGCGATTCGCACTGATTCGCGGATTCCTTTCTCGGCAATTATGGGCGATAATCTCGCAATCTGCAGGGAAGACACGGGCGAAATTCGGTCGGATGGGTGAGAACGGAGAGACGAACTCGTATCGGTCGGTGCATCTCGGAGCCGTCGATGCGTCGAGGGTGCAACAAAAGGGTTAGGCTATAGCGGAGCGCAGAGGAGGGTGGTTTTGTCAGTCGAATCTGCAGCGCATCGGGGTGGATGTAGGATCGGCGAAGGGTGCGACGACGAAGGGGGAGGCGGGAGATGATGTCACCGCAGGGGATGGCTAATTTAATGACTGCTGATTGGCTATGCATGGGATACATGAATGGGTACCCACTCCTACCGAGCAGTCTCTTCCCACGTCTCCGGCTGGCTCTCGTCGCGTTGGGTATTCTCGTTCCACGGGCTGTAGATCCGAGCTAATTTTGCCTTGCCTGGCCTACGCTCCCGCTCCTTCGAGGCACATCTTCGCCTCTAGAATTTTCCGATAGGAAGTCTCGCGATTCGTCGAGGACACGCAAGGTCCGCGCGATGCGGCGATGGCCGAAGCGTCGGTGTCTCGAAATCGTTTCACGGTCTACTCGATATGCGATAACGTAGCCGTCACAGGCTGCGTGTTCTATATTTAAATTACGATCGACATGTGCCGCGTCGCGTTTACTTTTACATTCACGAATGTAACGCGAATGATTATCGCGGTTCCCGAGAACGCGTCCAGAAATCGCGATTTCCCTGTCCTCCGATTTTCCCGAGCCGAGCGGAGGAGGGACGTAATTCGGGACGTAGTTCGGGACGACTCGAAACGGGTTTGTCGATGCTCGGATCCACGAACGAGCTTCCGATGGCCGGAGTCGGTACGAGGATGGTTGCGAGCGTCACGCAGCGTCGCGGAGCATGTAATTACGCGCGCAATTTCTGCGGGATCTCCGTGCTTTCCCCGCGGACGTCTCGTCTCTCTTGCCTTTGCGCGCAAAAGAGGTATTTGTTTGCGCGGCGATTACCCCCGTTTAGCCCGCAGGAACACGGCTCCCTTTCGATTCTCTAGCGTGGAACGCTTACCTCCTCGCTCTCCTTCTCTCTTGGTTGCTTTTCGTCGCGAGAACGTCGGCCGCGAGTGGCCCGCGCGATTTCTTCGCGCGAAATTGCCGCGGCAGACGCGCGTGCCTCGCGAGGAAAGAGGGCAACCGAAGTGACCGAGTGGATCCTTGAACGCGTTAGCTCGACGCCGGCCGATCGATCTTTCGTTCGAGTCGGGTTTTTTCCTTCTCGCGTGCAAAGGTTCCGGTTAATTATTCCTAATGGTCGACCGACGAAAGAGGAACAAAGTTCCCGGAGCTGGTTCTCCTGCTCGTTTCTTCATCCGGCGTGACGGTGGAGCTGCACGAGGGCGAGCAGAGAGGCGGTGTCGGCCGAGAGAGTAAAGTCCTTATCCAGCGCGATCCGTTTTCCAGCGTAATTCCCGGGTATTTGCATATTTTTGGCGTGCCTGGCCGATACACACGGGGTTCAGAGGGTTCGCGTTCGTGGTCTAAGGCACACGAAGCCACGGGGGGTGGGAAACGCGCGAGGATCGATGAAACGGCTATGAGAAGTATAAAAGCATTTCCGTTTTAATGCGAGCCGCACGTGATGGCTCCCATGCACGGCGCTGAACGCGATATATAGCGGTCGGGAAAAAGAAAGGAAAAGACACTCGACGAATGGGGGAAAAAAGAAGAAAAAAAGGTGGAAAAAGGAAGGAAAAAAAGCGAAGCTTCGGCACGACGAGAGCGTTCGAACGCTTTTCCTTTGACGCAAGGGGAGGAATTAAAGAGGATAAAATATCGGAAGACACGCGCCACTCGTCAGCTATAGCCGTCGCTAGCGTAATTTCACCGTCCTCTTCCTTTTTTTCCACGCGTACGCGCACCTGCGCCGAACTATCATCCAGCCGTGTCTCGGAGGCGACTAATCGGAAACGTTTCACGGATGGGAAGCGGTCGCTTAGCGGATTTTCCCTGGCTTCCGGTGCGGCCCGGAGCCGCCGCCCGTCCTCTCGACAGCTGAACGACGGGCCGAACCACGAGCCGAACACGTTTTATGCGTAACGCGTTACGTCCTCGCGCGATACGCCGTCTGCCACGCCTCCTCTCTCTCTCCCTCTCTTCCTCTCTCGGCCGCTCGCTCTCTCGCTCGCGTATCCTCTCGGCCTTTTCTTGCATCCGCCGCGCCGTTGCGTAAGCGTACGTACACGCGCCGCACTCGCCGTTTTTTCTCGCTCGCCGCGGCACGTGCCAACAGCTGACACCGAAGATCGCCGCATCAAGCGATACGTCGATCGCGGCCCACGCCTCCTTCGATCCTCCTTTCCGCTCCTGGTATCGTCTCCGGCCTCTCTCTCGCGCGTCTTTCCACCGTTTTCATCGCTCTTGATATCGCGCCTCTCGCAGAAACCACCGTTTCCGCGAAGACGCGTCGTTATTTGCTCGATGGCCGGTCGATTTATCTCGACGACATTGGCTTTGTCTCACCTCTCGCGATTAGCCAACTCGCGACTTTTCCCGACGCGTTTCCGCCCATGCGATCGTCCACCCGCTCGAGCGGATTTTCCTCCGGAGATTGAGTTCGATCGCTGGCCCTTTTCCCTGGGGCTCCTCGGGATGAGTCTCCTTTGTAGTCGGAACTACGTCAGCTGTTCCGCGCGTCACGCCTGCTTCGTCTTTTATCTCCACCGAACACGCGTCGATGTTCCTGTGATTCTTTCTATTTCGTCTGTGGCACGTGCATCGCCGCTCCAACACGCTTCATCCGCGACTCGTGTCTTCGCCGATCCCTCCGATCTAAATTTCGCCATCGATGAACTTGGCAGTAATGAGAATTGTACGATAGCATTGTTGCAAACGTATCTTTCCCGGGCTAATTTTTCGTCGTCTTCGAGGTTGCGAAGACCCAAGAAAGAGGGTTTGTAAAGGAGGAATAGACTCGTGAGATGGGTATAAATCTTTATCGATCATGACGCACGTGTTATTATTACACCGCGAATATCGTTAGAGCATTGTATCGCATTAGAGCAGGATTGACGAAGAGTAATTGACTCGTTCTTGGATTTTTAGAGCGTTTACTTGTTTTACCAAGTGTTACACTCTCGTTTTCCGCGCAAGGTTCGGAATAACTCGGGTGCGAAAGCAGGAAGGTAGTTTTTCCCGCGATGGAACAGCGATTACGGTGTCGTTTTGACCGAGAAGAAGCGGTTGGAGAGGTCTACGGCACCTTTTTCCTGTGCAGAGGAGCGCGTACGCGCGGCCTGGTAAACGGTCACGCGTTGGATTCCGGACTAGCAAGTCAGGCACCCGGTTTACACGAGCCCGAAGAAAGTGACTTTGACGTTTTCCTCGTCAGTGGTCTGAGAAACGCGCAGGTGCTGCTGCCAACGCGCAACCGGCAGGTTCTCTCCCTTCTGTCTCTCCGCGTGTACACCTTTGTGCGTCCCCGTCTGCCATCGGATCCAGTCGAGGCGATTCGTTTTGACACCGGTGTCGCCTCGAGTGTTCGATCGCCGAGAGTACTCGCTCCGACATAGACGATCGCCGCGTCGCGGTCTTGGCCGCACGCTCCATCGACCTCGGGCAGTCGCGTCCACCGAGCAGGAGGAAGCTCGAGGGGTGGCTCTAGCGTGGCCCCGAGGGACACGGAGGTATAATTAATAAGTATACGATCGCCTGGAGCTGCGATGGGGTCTAACTCGATTTTTGAGATCAATGGAGAGAGGTTCTCCGTCGAGACGCTTCCCGAAAGCTCGCTGTAATCACGGACCCTCTTACCCTCGTGGCTTCCTCGCTGCGACGACTAATCTCCACGAGCTCCTCCCTTTCTCCAATTTCTCTCTTTTCTCTCCTTTCTCCGCATAGGCGATTGTTGCCTGGCAGCAGCTGGGGATCGACGTGCAACTTAAACCGAAACGAGTATAGCGCGTTCGGGAAAAGAAGGCACATCGTGTTCGATCACGAGTCCCCTGATCACAGGCAGTGATAGCTATTGGTCGAGGATATGACGAAGATCGGTCACCGTTTTCTGTCAATAGCCGCAAAAGTAGGACGCGTAACGCGCCGGGTCTTCTTTCCCCGAACGCGCAGTACTCGCGAGTGTTGCTACTCGATTAAAATTGGAGCCTCGTCGTTGAACTTTATTCAGTCGCTAAGGGCGACGTTGGACCCTTGGTGATCGCTAGGGAAAACAGAGGGGAAACCGCGAGGCGTTTTCGGGTAATCTCTTCTCGCGGAACTCGCGGAGGAAGTCGGGAAATCGGGGGGCTTCTCCGGGGGGAGGAATTTGGCGGCGGAGTATCTGAAAGGTTTCGCACGGAAAATGGCCTGGATGTGGAAAAATGGAGTGGAAGGAAGGAGAGAAATAGGACGGGACAGGTAGAGCGAGAGGCTAAGGGAGAGACGGGGAGATAAAGTCTCGTCTCCGCGTAGCTATTCTCCGCGCTCTCGTCTCTCGGCGACAGAGGGAGCGGAGCACAAAAGCGCGTAGAATAGATGGGAGCAGGAGATGGAGGAGTCGTGTGCTCGAGAAACGCCACGGACATCGAATTCGTCGTGCTGGAAAAATTCCATCGACAATAAGGACGTTTAATCGCGCTTTCCGTCGCTTTCGACGGAAAAGAGGCCGGCGATTGTGAGAGGCACGTCGAATCGTGTTCCTCGGTACCCCCTCGACGTCGGCCAAGAATGCCTCTGTATCTCCGCTCCTCTCTGCCTTGGATATCCTTCCGCGATAAGCCCCGTTCCCGTTTGCTCTTCGTAGAAACGTTTTCGACACGCACCGGCGACCAGTCGCTTCTTCGGGTCGTGAACCGCGAGCATCTGCACGGAACCGCTCGATGCCGGAGAAACCTTTCCAAATTTCATCCTGAACACCGACAATAGAAAAACGGACTAGTCACGGAACGCGCGATGATTCGAAAATCCCTCTTTCTTCCAGAAACCATCTCCCATCGTGGATGGCCATGCTCTCGGATCATCCTGTCTCCGTTGCAATCCTTGTTGCAGAAAAATGTTAAATACTGTTAGAACGAGTGCGTGATTGTTGAGGAAACAGCAGTATGTATGGATATGTGTTCGCCACTAGGCCAAGCATGTGTCTGCTCTCGCTACTGACTTCATACAATGTAGCAGTATGGCCTTTCAGAACGTTCTATCGGTACGATGCCGATCTTCTCTTTTTTAAGAAGCAGAGTCCGCAGTCAATCAGTCGTCGCTTTCGAGCACGTGCTGTCAGGATACAATTTAACAAATACTAAAATAAATTCTACATCCTAGCAATGGGGGGACCATCCCTACCCCTGCGTTACTGGGGAAGACTTTGAACACTTTGGCTACCACGTTGGTCATATATGACCGTCCACGGTTTCTTCTGTGACGGCACGGTGGTCACTGGTGACCGAAGCGCTTGAACTACTTAAACTACATTGAACAACGTTGATTGAAAGTTGACAGTTAGTGCATTTTGAATATAACCGCTAATTAGAAGAAACTTTGAAAGCAAAAGTGCCCCATTGAACGATTAACCCTTTCAGTACGAGCGCCGGATATATCCGGCATCCATCTGATGACCTGTGTGGACCAGCGTTCGATATATCCGGCATCTAGCTGTGTAGAATTTTATATAAATATCTTTTAACCACTTGCGGTGGCAAGGAATTCACAGACGCGTGTGCCAGAACAGTCCAGTGTTTCTGTAACAATTGCCTAACGACGTGTATACCACGTCGTTGGCGATTCTGTGACAAAAGCATTACGACGTGCGTGACACGTCTTTCCAGCGGAAGTGGTTAATATTAAAACTACAAACAATACTTGTTGGAGAAAACATTGTTATTAAGTTACTTATTTAATGCCTACGAAAATCTCCATACAAAACAGGACTGACCATGTGCTATGTGCGCATTTTACAGTGGGAGTGTCATGGCGGACAGCGCGCTCGTACCGAAAGGGTTAAAGATTTTTATTAGATCAAAAGAATATTAGAACTGTGGGGGTCCTCCCCCACGGTCATTTGATGTTGGCTGGTCGCAGGTATCCTCGGTGGTTGGCGTAGCTAGAAGGGACGGTAGCAAAAGGAAGGGATGCGTTTCGTCCCGGGTTTGCTAGCGGACTCATCAGTAAGGCTTGCTTAGCAGGCCCTGCCTTAGACACAGGGGATACTATTAGAAAGACAGGAAGTTATATATATAGGAGTTACAGGTTTTTCCGAGGACTTGCGGGAAAGTCCTCGAAGACGGAATTCATCTAGTGGCGAGGGTGAGAATGATGGTCGCTACAGAACAAATCTTGCATCTAGCGGTGCATCTCACGTGGCGAAACATGTGATTTCGGCGTGGCAGTCAAAGGGTTAATCCCATAGCAGTATTAGTAGAATAACTGCGATATATATATTCACTTATAAGTCTTTTATTTCACAAGGAAGACGTATGCTTCTTCTAATGCTTCTCCTGAGAGACTAACTGACCCCTTTAACCCTTTCGTTTCGTCAGTTCAGTCCGCCAAAGTACCGTCACTGAACGGAAACGCTAGACATATGCACAATGCGTGTGGTTTCTGTGTATTTCTGTACGTTTTCCTAAGTCTTGAATAACAACTGTGCTGAATAAAACAATCGTATACAGATTGCAGTTGTATACGCTTCATTTGGATGACGGATATATGGGGTGCCTGTACCTAGGAGTCATCTCGCGGATGCCACCTATAAGCGAAAGGGTTAAGACGCATCTGCAGCTGTACCCGACTCCTGAGAGAGTGTAAAGAGGGTACACGACCTGGTTCGCTCAGACCCTCAACTCCCATCGAACGTTTGCATAAAGCATTCCGTCTAGGAACTTATATCTTATGAAATATTTATTTGTATCTTATATCCTAGATGGACTTTTGTCTATAGCTGAACTTATCTTTTCAACACGCGTTTTGTCGTTTTTGTTTCCCGTTTTCTGGAGACGTCTTTGACCCGCGTGGTCCTAAACAGACAGGTCAGTTGTAACCGTTCGACCGTTTAATAGACATCTATACAGTTTTGCACCGTTTCCACTGGCTACTTTGTATTATAACCCCTTGACAATTCTGTTCCGAGTTTATTCGCAGAGGGTGGGTCGCGTGGGAGCGAGGGAAAATTTGGAGTATCGAGACTAGGAAACAATGTTCGGAATGATCGGAAAGCGAGGGTGACGTGGAAGCGAAAGCGGAAGCGATAGGCGAGGCAAAGAAGGTTCAACGCGGAATTTCCGGAGAAGTTTATTACGAATAATAAACTATGTTGCGTGCCGAACACTGAAACTCTCGCGTTCAGAGTTTACGCGGATGAGACAATGTTGCTGAGATGTGGCCTACTCTGAATTAACCTCTTCCCGTTACAGTCTCTCTCGTGATGAGGATTCTCGCCCAAATATGAATATCACGAGCCAGTCTCGTGACAGCAAATCAGACCAAACGTAAATATCAGGGGACTATGTTTTACCAGTTACGATCGCGATTGAGTTTTAGTACCTATCAGTTCACCACGAGAGTCGGTGGAGAGATTTTCATAATCTTTGTTACAAAGCAGTTTAATTATCGAAGGTTTGACTGTTTCCGAGCATTGGACGTAGGGCCTACCGTTTGTGTCCGGATTTCGTCGAGCTAAATGGCACGGGAAGGGGTTAACCCCTTTAACAGCGTGGTTCCAAAACGTAAACAGAACTGTCAAGTCTTGGAGTCATTCCACAGCTCGACAAATCTGTCTTAAGTTGTGCCAATCGCACACGACTTACGTGAAGCAAATCAATAAACCATGGGCGTCACACGCGGTGTTTACATTCGGGCCGGCTGACGTACCACGGGCCAGGCACGTGATAGTCAGTTTTAGCCCGACCGATGTACCACGGGCCAGGCTCGTGATAATTAATTTCGGCTCGAGAACCTGACCACGAGCCTCACACGTGGTTGTGGGCCAAAGGGTTAATGGAGCTAGACCTGGTTAGGATTGAACTAAAGAGTTCCGATGTGCAATTGTCTCTGGGTCTGAGAGTTGATCATTACGAGTCTATTTTAACTGCTTTAGACCGAGGTAAAATTACTTGATCGCTGTTCTTGCTTGTTTTCTTGGAATTTTAGGAGGAGAATCCATTTGCTGACTCCTGTCTTGGTTGTTTTATAAGTTCGTATGGCTACTGATTGGTTGGGGTAAAATATACGTGGCGAGTGTGTGTCTTCCTATCGATTGTGAATAATAATAGGGGTGTATGTTAGCTTCGACGTGTTTCGATAGTGGTGGATTTAAACAAATTGGGTCCTTATGCCCATCGGCTCCAGGGTGATTCATTGATCCTTGCTAAGCTTCGTCCAATGGACATAAAACAGTCATTCACTTAACTTGGGACGTGCAGTCCTAGGGCCGCAACAAACTGAACCGCGTGCTATTTATTTATCATTAGACTAATCAGGAAAGCAAGCTAAACAGGAGCCACCGCAAAGTCAAAGATAGATTTCTACGCCATTGTTCTTCCGTTTCCCGAACACTATCGATGCTAGATAGAGGGTTTCCCGGAGCGGAAATAGGTTCGACTTGGCGCGCGATTTCCGCGCGAAATCCTAATTCCTGACGATCCGCTCGCGCGTAAGATAAAGGTCTCGGTGATGGAGAACTTGTAGGCCCGACTGGGCTCGGTGATGGAGAACTTGTAGGCCCGACCGGGCTCGGTGTGTCAGAGGAAACTGTGGCATAACTCGCGCGTATGACTCGTGTCTAACCCAGCTGCTCTCCATAACGGGTCTCCTCGTTCGCGTGACTCGACGTTACTCGAAACCACGCGCGTGTAATCGAAAAATTGCCCAACGAACTCGCGCGTCTTCCGATGACTAAGCGATCGCGCGCCGCGATGCAGCGCGTCTACCGCAAGCGGAGAAAACGCAGCGGCGAGGAGGCGAAGCGTGCGGATAGGAAGTCGGTGACCGATGGGTTATCTCTGGTTGTCGCCTCTCTTATCCACAGAGCATTTCTCCTTCCGAACTTCCTCCTGCCGAACGATCGGGGACGCCTCGATAACGGTCGCATCGTTGCATAAGAGATACTCTCGGAGGGTTTTCTCTTGGAATTCGCGCGAGTTGCACGGATTGCCTGGGACAATCGTTGCATTCACGACTATCGCGGCTGGAATGCGCGGATCTCTCGTACGGGGCTCGTGGTTAATGGCAAAGGTCGTGCCAGGCTGTTGCGTCTTCGTCGTTCCGTATCGTCTTGTCGATACGCGCGTGCACTCTGCGTCGGAATCTGCCGGGAGAGGCGAGAACGGGAGATTCGCATAGGAGAGAATGGAGAGAGAAAATGGCAAAATGGAAAAATAGAAGGGGGGGAAATCGGGGGTCGGTCGGTCGGAGGTATCGAGAGATGGGAGTTATTATTCGGCAGACGGCACGTCGGAACTATAATTTCCCGATGATGCTCGGAGCAGCTGGCAGGAGTTCTGGTTCGTGCCGGTATCGCGACTCGATCGTCGAGCGGCGATCTATCGTTGGGAGATCTGGCGGTGCGCGTCGCGGGAACAGCTGTGGAGGAAATGTCACGAGGAGCAAGCGGGGCCTAGAAGCCCGTGGCTGCTGGTACGGCTGGTGACTGGTGGCGCGTCGGTGACGATAACGAACGATGCCTATTTCTCCGGCGGATATGCTCGACCAGTCCGGCACAATGAAGTAATTTAATTGGTGCGTCGTTTCCATAAATAGCCTGGCAGATTGCTCGATGCAACGGCCCTTTCTCTCTGCCTCTCGCCTCGAGTCGCGCGCGTTCCTCGTCGCGAGGCCGCGCGCGATTCGCGACGGATCGATCGATCGATCGATCGGAGATCCGCGGATAACGCGTCCGCACCCTCTTCCCGTCGCCGAAAACAGCTGTGACACCGTTACGAGCCACGCGTGTCCCGTCACCCTCGATTTCCGACCATCAAGATTACGCGTGACCGACGAAAATTAACTTCGCCTTGGCCGGGAAACGTTAGCGGGTAAGATAGACTCGCGACGCGGAATTCTGCTCGGGGACTCGCCGCGTTTCGAGCGGACGCGTCTCGTCTTCCGCGTGGACGGAGAAGAAAAATGGAAGAAAGGAAACGAGTGCGTGTTCCCGCGGCGATAAAAACGCGAGCCGGTCGACGCGGTCAAGCGGACGCGTTGCACCGGTACTCGATGATAAATCGAACGAGTTAATCGTTTTCAATTAATCGCCGGGTAATTTCGTAATTGGGCGAGTCGATAAACGTCGGCGAGAAACCGGTAAGATTTATGCGCGTTCCTCGCGTCAAGGTGCACGAGTATGCGCGCGTCAAACTCGCCCGGTCGACGACGCTCCTTTTCCCCCACGTCCTCGTAAATTACCTTCCCGGCGTGTCGCTCGATCGCAGCTCTACGATCCCGTTTCCACCGCGAAAAACCCCGGAAACCGATCCTCGTTCGCGAATCCGCGCCGATCTATCGGTTGACGGGAAAATTCGAGCGAGACGTGGCAAACATGGCGACTGGCGTATCGACGAGGGGCTGCCGGGGGGCTGTCGGGAAGAAAGGTGAAACGATTTGTAGGGCGAACGAGGGACGGAATCACGGGGCACGAAAGAAGGAGGGTCGGTGTCGGTTATTGCGCGCGGGGGTACGTTTTATGGGATGTAACGACTCGGGGGATGTACTTAGGGGCCTCTCCTCGTCTAGATGCTATCTAAACCGGCGGCTTCCTGGCGTGCTTCGTTTTCGTACGCACGCGAGCCGAAATTAAAGGAGGACCCACGTTCCTCTCGTTAATCGCTTTCTCGTGAACGCGTTCGCAGCTCGTCCCCTTGGCCCCGATAAGCAAATTCGACGCACCGTTCGGTGCTCGGGTCGCGACGCCGCGTCGCGACGCCACGGAGCGTGCGTTCCGAAGGCGAAGGGAAGCCGATCGGATCGCAGTTAAGATTGCCGCGCGAATTTTTTCCCGCGCCCCCCTTATTTGCATCGCGAAACCACCGCGATACGTCTCAATCGAAAAGCGACTTCGAGGAACTCGGCGAGTGCCGCGTAAGCGGAACAGAAAGAACGCCTGACGAATCCGACGACGGTCTTCGATCCGGGTTCGTTTCCCCGGGAAAAATAGCCTCAATGCGGGTTCCTTTCGACCCTTAGCTTCGAACCGCTCCACCCCTTGTATAAATAAAGTCGTAAAAAAACAATTTGCCAGATCCCTGTCTCTGTTTCGTGCGAGGGAACGTCCGAGGCGGACGCTATTCTTCGTCACGGTGCGCCAGAACGACGCGTTAACGACGGAAACGTGGGGTGCAACGGGGGTGCGTTGAAAAGTCGATTCGTCGCTTGAAAATTGGCGCCTTACGCGCGTTTCTCGCGAGGTATATCGTGATCTATAGGTGGCAGGCTCTTCTCGTGGCAATTCCCACTGGATCTAAAGTTTTCTCGTTTTTCGGACTCGTTTCGGGAGGGCAGTCCCTCGAAGCCGGCCAATATCGGGCACACGGACTCGTAGAAAATAAACTCGCGGAAGTTGGTCGTGGTATTACGGGATCCCTGGAAATATGGAAACACGAGGTCTACCTTCTTCCGAT
>NW_016909491.1:625041-630277 GCF_001483705.2 Eufriesea mexicana | reverse complement strand
CTTCCGATCCTCGTCCATCCGCAAACTTTATTTGGCCTTGCTCGATATTGCGCATCGAGGCATCCTCGTCCCTGGATCGGCCGATCTTGGTCACCGATTCTGGGTCGAGCGAGGGTTATTAACCCCGAGAAGGTAGGGACTCGTAGGAGAAAAGATGGACGCGGAAAATGGAAGCTCGGGACGATTCGAGGCGATTCGAGACGCTCCGGGAGTAGGTAGAATGGAAGCCGGGACCGAAGGTGGAACTCGCGTCGGGTTTTTCGCTTCGGTAAACGGTGGCTGGTCTGGAAAGGGTGGGTGTGTCTTTGCGGAGAGGCGGAAGAGCCGGCGGCGGGACGCGAGAAAGAGCAGCGGAGGAGGAAAGAGCCTTATCGGCGTTTCTCGAGGAGGCTGTTTCCTCCTCGCTCTCGGCGAGCTCTCGTGCAATCTCGTCGACGGTGTTCCTTGACCGGTCTTTCTTCTCGCGTCTCCTCGTGGCCTATATCCGGATCGAGCGGAGTCAAAGGCTGGAACGACGCGGCGCGCGCGCGCTCCGGCCCACGATTCCCTGCCCGTTTCTCTCGAAACTTCCCTCGCCAACTTGCCGCGAAAAATCCGACTTTCCGTCCACCGTCTCGCTAACTATCCCGCAAACTATCCCGAAAACTATCCCGAGAGGTGTGAACGGGCGTTGAGACGGCTCGGACGGGTGGCGCGCGTTCGATACGACCTATCGATCTCGCGCGGGGACGGAAGGCGCGGCGAATGTGTGTCAATTAACGCGGGCGCGGATTTGCAACGCGGTCGCGGCCGGGGCGCGCGGATGAAAGTAAGTCTCTCTCGAGGAAGGAGGATAACGGGTGTCCGCGTGTTGGCGGTGTAGTCGGCCGCTCCGGTACACGCGAGAACAGGCGTGACGAGGTTCGAGGGCAGGTTCGGGGGCGGCGGGGCGCGAGGGCGCGCGGGGGTGGGCGAACGCCGCTCGGGGGCGGTGTACTAGACGTATCGACCAGGTCGGGAACGGTATCGTGGGGTTCTCGTCGAGAGACCTCGCTGTCGCGCGCGCGTGTGCGTGCGTGTGGGCGCGCGCGTGTGTCGTCCGTGTGCGAGACGCGGAGAGAAACAGCGGGAGAAGGGAAGAGCGAGCGAGAGAGCAGAGGGACCGGAGAAGGATTCAGACAGAGGGAAATAGGGCAGTTGCGAGGGAGGAAGGACGGAGAGGGATGGAAAGGAGGAACAGGGAGAGGCGGATGGGACAAGATGCCTGTTCGATTCGCTTCTCGCCTCGCGCGCGAGTTTCCTTGGCTTCCAGGCGTCGGCGAATCGGGCAACGACGAGTCTCGAGTGCTTCGAAATCCTTCCGCCATTGGGAAACGGGAAGAATAGGGGAAAATAGGATCGGCGATACCACGCGGAGAGAGAGGGTGGCTCGCGAGGAGAGGATCGCGCGTTGGTCACGGATGGAACGAACGAACGAACGGACGGACGGAATGGAGGAAGAGGGCGAAGAAGCGAAAGGACGATGGAAGAGGGAAGGGGTGCGAAAGGGAGACAGGAAGAAAGGGAAGGAGGCGAGATCGTAGAGACGATGGGAGTGAAAGGGAGGTGAAAAAAGGAGGAGAAGTACCCTTGAGGCGCTACGTGCGCTACTTTGTCCGTGGAAGGGTGCGGAAGCGAGATATCACGAGGACCCTTTTCCACCTCCACACACGCACCTCTCTTCCTCTCGCACCCCGGCGCTCTGCCCTGCTTCCTTCTTCCCTCCGACCCGTTTTCCACGCTTTTGCGCCACCTTCCACAGCCAACCTCCAGCTTCTATCCGACTACACCTCACTGCCTTCGGGGAGAGCGAGCCAACTCCACGGATCACCGAGCTTTCCTCGCGAGCATCGCGTTAACCTCGCCGACGATGCAACCCATTTTCCCTTCGTTCTTGCGTAACCCTGTCCGTGGACACGAGCCGGTCGACGACCCATCGAGGGGAAAATACGCGCCTCGAACGCTCGCTCCGGCTTCGCTCGAGACCGCGAGAACGAGTTCCACTGGACGCGATCCGCCCGTGTCGGAGAAATTTTAACGCGCCACGGAATCCGCGAGCGCCGGAAAGAGAGCAAATCGGCGTCCAGCCGGTCTGTGTCGGCCTATTCTCCAGAGATTCCGTAAAACGAAGGAAGCGGTTGCAGTCTCGATATATTCCTCGCGCGGACTCTGCGTCGGCTACCGAGATCTTGCTTTCCCTCGCCGACCGGCGAGTCGTGCTACGACTAAACGACGCTGTTAGCGTCTAGGCGTAACGAACCTTCCGGAATGTTATCGGAACCGCTCGGTCCCTGGTCGTCGCGATTCCACGAGAAAGCTCGCGTTAATTAGCCGTCGCGACGACCGGAAACGGAATTAATTTCGCCCCCCGCGCGCCATCGAGTGCCGGGCCCGTTAATCGCGCGATCGTTCCACGATCGAGGAACGATCGAGACCCGATCGAGCGCGGAAGCACTCGCGCTCGGTCCTAATAAACGTTAACGACTGCCCAACGTGTTCTTTTTTCACGGAGAACGAGCGCGCCTCTAATGAACCGTCGTGCTCGACGCCCACTCCGTCCGGCCACGAAACCTCGCCTTTCGGAGTTGTCCGATCTCTCGTGGAACGGGTCGGACGACTTTATCGAGCGTCGATCGGCCAACCTCGTTGGACGGAAGAGCTGCGAGCGATCGACGAGTCGCGTACGCGTGCTTTCGGAACGGCTGCGCCACCCTAGCCGAGGGCTACTCGCTGGAGTCGATGGAGCGTGACCGCGCGCGAGTTACAGGTGTCGCGTGGCTGCCGATTATTCAAAGGGAGGCGAGTAGGCTGGGCCGCGGCGAGTTAAGTAAACCGTTTAACGAAGGTTTCGCGCGGTAGCCGGTGGTCGAGGTCGATAAGGATAATAATTAGCCGGAGATGGATCGACGCCCGGCAGAACCGGTATCCGGCGATCGCGCGAATTCGAGAAAACGACCGAGCCCATGGAATTTCGCTCCACACCCTTCCGTGTCTCAGCGCTTTCGGAACGCGTCCCTCGCGGCCGGCGACGACGAGGGCACGCGAGCTGCTAGCCCGCGCGTAGGGGTGGCTCCGAGGGAGCGTGCGCGTAAGCGCCACGTCAGCGGTGGTCTAATGACGCGAGAGACGAAGGAAAGGTGATTTATGTCGGGCTACGAGTCGAACGACGGAAAAAAGGGAGGACGAACGAGGGCAGTGGCTTGACGCTGAAAAGCGATCGAAGTGGCGCGCGTGTGCCGTGCCGCGCGCGCCCCAATTACGAATCGCGAAGACGCGTCGCGACGCCGGGGCGAGAAAGGGCTCGGCGTGCCGGTCGTCCTCGGCCGGAGATAAATCGGAACTCGTCGTGGGAGGAGAGAGCGTGGGCGTATCGGTGCGAGAAAGTGGCGCGTGTGGGTCGCCGAGAATCTCGCGTCCGCGTTTCCTCGCATATTGCAGCGTCGCGGTCGTCCGCCACCCCCGAGCGTCGTCGACGTCGCGGCTGCGATTCGGCGGATCCTAGACTCGCGAGCGAGTGTTAAATTGCTCGTAACCGTGTCACTCGATGTCACTGGATTAATACACACGGCGTCGTAGGCAACGCCCCGACGCGCGCCGCGGTTCGTCACCATCGCCACTCGACCTTTGCGTTACGAAATCGAGCCAGCCGTTTCGAAGCGTCGCGGCTAATTAGCGGCCAGCCCATCCGCTTTTCTCCGCGCCGCATGGGGAAGATGGGCGCGACGGATCGCGCAGGTCCCGCGATTTCGCCCCTGAAGACTTTGAAATATTTCTTCCTTTGTTTCTTCCTTTACTTGCGCGATAGACAGAGAGGAATTAACCCTTATCGATCTCACGTGACAACGGTACTTTGTCGCAAGACTGAAATCTCTGGCATATTGACCGAAACCAGCTACAATCTAAAGAGAATCACGTAGAAAAAGCTATAGTTCGATAAGGGTTTGTTTCAACGAGTTACGACGAATCCCTTACGTCATCTTGGCGAAGCGTAAAATCTTTTTATCGTAGATTTAACGTCGAAAAGCACAGTGCTTCGCGTATTCGATGAAATAGCAATTTTAATTAAGACTAGAAAGTATAGTCCGATGTCTGGAACCATGGTAAAAGTAGAGTTCGATCTGTTCCATCCGATTTCGAGGGAGAATAACGAGCAACTAACCGCTGAAGAAAGAGCAAACGCTTGGCCCGTTACAGCCTTCAAATGTTTGCAGTTGGTTCCAAGACGTCGTAGACGCCTGGAGACAAAAGCGACAATGTAGAATATTGTCTTTCAACGCTTTTCGTGGCAAAAGGACGAAAGCTGGACACGAGGTACGAGCAGGAAAGACGATATCCTAACGACGCTGTCAACTAGTCTCGCTGTCACGCCGCACGCACGTCCGCGACGCGGATCGCGTTAGTGCTCTCTGGACGCGCGTGTCTTTCCTCTCACCTTGTCCCATTACACCCGCCAATCTTCTTCCTTCCCGGTCAACGAGGATAATAAGCGGTTCGCGATGAATCAGCGTGCAAACACGCGGCGCGCGACAAAGCGGTTCCTTTGTCCCGCGAATCGTCCGCGGAAGTTTGGCAGCGCGTGGACGCAAAGGCTCGCCTCTTCTCGAGGAAATCTTGGTCTGCGGGATAGGGGCAGAGCGAGCGGCACGTACGCCACCGCTTATAACTCGTAAGTAACAGGTGGTTTCGGCCGGTGCCACCTGTAATTACCGGTTACGAGCGGCCGATAACGATTAAGGCCGGGCAAGCCGGGTCAGCTGCGACGCCGCGACTTACCTGCATGCGAACGGTGACAAGATACACCGGCGTGCACGCACGATCGCTCGCGACGATACGTCGCGTTAATCGAGATGTCGGCCTACGCGATACGACCCTCGTTTGTAAAGCGCGGACGAACCACAGGGCCCGGCGCGCACCTTGTGCGTCTCGTCCTCGTGCTCGCCATTTTCTCGTTGCCACGCGCTCGATCGCCTTCCCTCGATCCAATTGATCCTCCGACGCCCCGTGACCTTGGCTTTCAGCGGACGTCGAATTTCGACGGAAAGCGAGGCTTAATTGGCGAGCACGAGGGCAGAGGTCGCCAGTCGCGAGTAAATTGCCAATTTGTTCGCGACTCGCTCGCAGTGATTGTCCATTTGCCGCTGTCCGCTTGCCGATTTTTCAGCCGACGAGAGTGCTGCACCGTTACCGCGATTTCGTTTCAGGCATTTCCGATCGGAAG
>NW_016909491.1:614540-624865 GCF_001483705.2 Eufriesea mexicana | reverse complement strand
ATCGGAAGACGAGGCCTCGCCGTCGTCGTGGTCGCGCCTGGTTTTACTGTTAGCCAGCAGTCAGCGAGCCAGCCACGGAAGACAAAGGCTGCGCTCATTGCGAATGATCGCCGCGACGTCGTCGCGGATACGTACTCCTCTGCATTCGTCCGGCTCCTTTTCTTACCGTTTCTCCGCGAGCGGAACTCCTTTTCTTCGAATCGTTCGAGGACTCGCGGCGACGAGTTTTGCGCGTCCGCTCACGTACCGCTACGCGCCTCGTTGCGTGGCTCTTGCAATTCGCGGACAGAGCCAATCGGTCGCGAAGAGAGGAAATCGGTTGCGCGCGTGCTCGAAATTCCCTCGATTTCAAACTTTCCACCTCCGACCGCTTTCCCTCCTTCGTCCTTGCGCCGCGCCGCGACCCTTCTTCCGCCGGATCCCCGTGACAAAGCCCAGCGAAATTAGCCCAACTTTTTATCGCCGCCATCTTCCTCCGGCGCTCTTTTCTTCCTCTCCTTCCGACCGCATTCCGCGCCAATTAATATCCGAGAATTATCATAATTCACCGTCTCGCGCCGTGCGTCAAGCTCCGTGGACCTCGTCGCGAGGCCACCGTGCGCGCGCATTTGCATATTTATGCCCGATCCTCCCGAGACGCGCGAAGCGGAGGGGAAATAAAGAAAGAAGGAGCTTTAAGGATTCCAGGGTGGTTTCACGCGCTCTCTTATTCGTTCCGTTCCCGAATAATTCACCCATCTCTCTGCCCTTAATCCCGCGCGAGCGTCCCTATCCGCTTCGTCTTTGTTCGCAACGCCGTCGTTTCCCGGCTCGTTCCTCGACCTTCCTCGAGGAGCTCGTGGTCATCGAGTAGCCTCCTCCGGAGTGTACGCGGAAGCAAAGAACCGTGAGGATAATTTCCAAGGCGCCGACAACGCCGATCATCGTCCGCCTCGAGAACGTTCCACATCGATCAGTCGGTCGCGCGACTCCGCTCGAATCCGTGGCGACACAGCGTGCTGGAGGATTTCCTTATTTATACGGTGTTCTTGCTTGGCCGTGTCCGATCGCGAAACAATGCCTGCGCGAAGGCCGGCGGTTATGCAAACGCGTTTGCACCTTCTGCCACCGGTGTTCGTGACGGTTCACAGCGACGCGGCATTATGTAAAAATGGCCTTGGACGAGTGCGGAGGTTCGATCGACGACGCGACGCGTACCGTGGCCGAGGTCTCGCGGCGAGCTCTCGCAGCTAGGAGGAACGCGAGCGTGTCGAATCGCGCGGCTCGTAACAGGTATCGTTTGCAGGCGACGATAGGCGGGTATCGTTTGCTCGGCCGGAGTAAGCGAAAACGTGCGAGCGACGGCGATATCCGCGGCGCGGGTGTACACGTGTTCCGCGCGACCACGTGTGCTTCGGCGAAGCGGCGGCGGCTCGCAGGTAAGGAACCGTGGCGTGATTCAGCGCGTCCCGGCCGCGCGAGACTGTGAGAAGAAACGTTCTCCCTCTGCCGAGGCGTCATTAGGCACAAGGCTAGAGTAAACGCGAGTTGCACAAAGGCTGGCAGCGAGCGAGAGCGCGCGCGAGGCGGACGAAGAGAGAGACGGCGTGGCGAGGTAGCGACAGCGCGGTGCTGCCCGATAACGAGCTAGACGACGAGAGAAGAAGACGAAGAAGAAGGACGATCGTGTCCTATTTTCCAGAAGCCCGACGCTTTCCTATTCGCCGACGACCGATCGAGAGGATTCGAGCGTCGAAACGGCACACGCGCGATCGGTACCGCGTGTCCCGCGAAATGTCGAGGCCGCGTAGCGAGTCACTCGCCGCTCGGTTTTCTCGCGGGAGAGCTAATAGTGCGAAACGCGGAATAATACGAGAGAGGGAGAAAGCGAGAGAGCGTTTCGACCTTTGGCGGATGGCGTCGGGGGTGAGAAAAAGGGGGGTGTATCGCCGTGCATCGATAAACGCGACGACGCCGTTGACGAAGTTGCTCGCAACTCTCGCAACGGCGGCCACGGTTCCTCGGAGCGGCACACTTGTTGCTGTAAGACGTTTCGACGATGTCTCGCTTTCCGACAGACGCGCGCATCTTCGCGACAGGGTGCGAGAAGCGGGGCGCTTTGTCATCCCCTCTGAAAGGTGAGCCGTGGGCGCTGCCATCGAGCTAAACAATGCCGTTCGTCGATTACGCGTCGGCCAGACAATTCGTCGAGTTCGTTCGTCGCGATAGCATTCCCGCGCTCCGCTCTTGTCCGATCGTTGTCGCGAAATTTCTCATTAGCGTCTCGCTCGACACGCTTTGTGCCTCTGCCAGGGAAGCCTTTTATCGCGCTGCTGCGGCCTTCTTCGGCGTCCCGAGCATCTGCGTCGGTAGGATGGAATTGGTACGAGACGATGGTACGTTGAAACTCGCGGCATGGTCCTAGGAAGATTCGAAACCGACGTCGATCAGCGTCACCCTGCGTCGCAGATCGATTTTCGCGATTCCTCGTCGACTATTCGACCAAAACGTCGTTCGCCGCGTATTTTTACCTGCGGGTTAATTCCCTCGGGTACGCGAGAATTTACAGCGAGCGAGGTATACTTCGTTTCGAACGTGGCGAAAGGGCACCGGAAGGAACGAGAGCCAGCTGGTCACGCGAGGTATCGACGTTGATGATCGCGCGATTAACGCGACCGAGTATCCCATCGAAGCGAATTGGAAAAACGAGAAAGCTCGGGAGATATTATTCTACCTATCGATAGCACGTAAACGGAACCTACGTGTAACCAAATACACGAAGGATTCGTCAGTTACGCGTATACGCAGTTGTAGGGGTGTCCTCACTCACATTCCTTGTATGAAAGCAAAAGGAAGGGATGCGTTTCGTCTTGGGCCTGTTAGTGGACAGGCTACCTAGCAGGCCAATCCAATATTTTTTCCAATTTAACAAACGTTTAACACTAGAACTACCGATCTTTAATGGATACCTAACTACAACGTTCACGTTTCAGCGGTACGATGAATACGAGTGAATATATTCATTATAGTTCTTTCTTAATGAGTCGATACGAATTTTATTCTTAACCACTTGCGGTGGCAAGAAATTCACAAACGCGTGTGCCAGAACGGTCCAGTGTTTCTGCGACAAAAGCATTACGACGTGCGTGGCACGTCTTTCCAGCGCAAGTGGTTAAGAACTGTCTTATATTAGCATGCGTGTTTGCCTATATATAGAAAGACACGAAAACTATACAGCTTTGAGGCTATCTAGCAGGCCCTGCCTTAGACAGGGATACTATTGGAAGGCCTGGAAGTTACATGTACAGTGAACGTAGGTTTTCCGAGGACTTGCGAGAAAGTCCTCCAGCTTCCTTGAACTCGGAATCCATCTAGTTGCGAGGATGAGAACGATAGTCGCTGTACAATCGTACTCGCGTCATCGAAACCGTATTTCTCCGAGCTATCCGAATCATCGACGACCTGGAACACTCAGCTTGGAAGCTGGGCCAGAGCGAGAGATCTTACTGTTGGATGACTAACGATTCGTTGGCCCTTAGTCACTAGGAGGACCTGGCTGATAAACGCAGACCAATTTCAGAGTCCAAAAACAAATGACTCATTCCTACTTTCACTAAGGATTATAAAGATATTCCCCCCCAGAAACTAGCATTATATAAGCACAGATAAAATTTGAGAAAGGACAGTTTCAGAGTTCGGTAGTTAGTTCAGTCAGTTGCAGATTTCTTCTCCGCCGACTTGTATTTTTCCAACGTAGCCTTGTTGCTAGAACCCGTGTTGTATATTGAAATCCGGGTTCCAGCATTACCTCTCGTGGAGATTGGAAAATTGCGCGAGATCTCGCGAGTATCTAGGAAGCGGTGAACACTGACATTTCCTGGTACTTGCCAGGTTAGACTGACGGAACACTCAGTCTACTCGAAAAATCGGCGTAAACGAGTGCTCAGCTCCAGCCGAATGGCGGCTGAGGAACGCTCGGATGACGCGAAAAATGGGAAAAACGCGAGGAAATTGGCGGCGAGGGTCAGATTGTCCCGGCACGAGAGCGAGGACGCTATCGACGCGTGGCATCGCGCATCGACGCCGACGTTCCGGGACGCGGTTTCCTTCGTTAGAAAATTCCACGGTGAGCGGCTTCTCTCGAGACTGCGGCGTCCTTCGAGCGCCGCGAGGAACGACGAGGATTCGCGTCTTCGGGGTTCTTCGTTCCGATCCATCGATCGATCCTTGGCGAATTCGAAGCTTTCGGACCGTGGCTCGTTATCCTCGCGCGCTGGAATTCGTCTAATTAATCCGCCACAACGGCGATTACCGCTGCGTCCGCGTCGTTTGGTACACTCGTCCGCTTCCAGTCGAAATGACGCGTTAATTGGGAGACACACTCGAAGAGAAAAGTGGGCTAACGGCGTCGCAGGTCCTCGACCAAGGATTTCAGCCGCTCGAGGTGCGTCTGTGCTAACCCTTCAGGGTCGCCATGCGATTCCTCGTGTAAATTTCTAAGGCTAAGTCTCATGTTCTTACATTTCTTGTTATAGTTATGGGTGTGACAGGCGATTTATCCGTGTCGAGTTCGTCAAATCCCGTATTCGGCCAATGCCAGAGATTCTCGAGATCGGTTCCCCATTGCTTCCCCTCCGTAACTATAAACGGGGTACAATTTAGTTCTTCGTTGATACTCTTGGTCTAAACTCTTACGGTTACTGTTGAAAGTAAGAATAACTATGCCTCTATACGAGATACTATCCGTAGAGTAGGTATACCGCAAGAGAAGTGACACGTATTTAGAATTTGAGAAGAACTGACTTTATTCAGGTTTTGGGGGATATATATTCTTGCTATCTTATGCTAGGTGGTTTGGAAGGGGTTGTATCGTGGAGTTTGGAGGTTTGGTCATCGGGTGGTGATTCGTGTTGGCTGTCGTCACAGGGTTACGTCTTGGAATTTGGAACTGTAGTTGTTGAAAATAAGATACGTGTTAACGTATCGAATATAGAAAGATTAATCTGTCAAGAGAAATAAATATATCTTTAAACTATGCGTGAAGTGTTTATTTCACACGTTAGATAAGAATTAGGAGACCAGGACGAGCTGCAATCGCATACCATTTTTCTTGTCTAGTTTTGACTCTCTATGCGAACAGTCATTCTTTTTACCCATAATCCCAATAGTTACTACTGATGGTCTGTTGGCATCACCTTGGTCCTTGTGCTATGATATAGGGTAGCAGATAGAAGGATGACAGGGAAAGGTAGAGATGCGTTTCGTCCTGGGCTTGCTAGTGTCAGTCATGCTTCATAGCAGACCCTGCCTTAGAGCAGGATACTTAGTTAACCCTTTGCACTCGAGAGGCGCTCTTCAGTCACTATTTCTTTTTCTTGTCTAGTTTTGACTCTCTATGCGAACAGTCATTCTTTTTACCCATAATCCCAATAGTAACTACTGATGGTCTGTTGGCATCACCTTGGTCCTTGTGCTATGATATTAGGATAGCAGACAGAAGGATGACAGGGAAAGGTAGAGATGCGTTTCGTCCTGGGCTTGTTAGTGTCAATCATGCTTCATAGCAGACCCTGCCTTAGACCAGGATACTTAGTTAACCCTTTGCACTCGAGAGGCGCTCTTCAGTCACTATTTTATAAAATTTCGAAGATCGATATTAATTAATGTATCAAATTTAACGTAATGTAACCGTGTGCGAGGTATCGAAATCAAATAATTCTACAATTCTAATATTCTTTATAATTCTTTATTTACTGCTCAAAAAAGTATCGCCAGTTTTTTAGTAGAGAATCTTTGAATTTCTACTCTTCTTTAGCCAAAAAATCGTCGAGTGCAAAGGGTTGAAAATCGGCAATGGATAGTACCAGGTCCTACGTTTATGTTCAAAATGGTGGAATTTCGCAGTAGCCCAAATCGACCTCTTGCAAAAATTATTCGCGATAATTTTCAAATTGTCTTCGTCGCTTTTCGGTGAGTAGCGATGACTGTCTGTAATCGAGTGAGTGTCATCGAAATTAGTCAATCGCGGGGATGAAAACACGCTGTGCCACCTCTTCTCGAGCCCACTATACTTCATGCACTACCGATCGTTTAGCTGCTCTTGCTCGAGTTATTCGTGACAACTGCGACGAATAGTAAATAAATAAATAAGCAAATCGCTGTAATAGATAGACGCGGAAGGCTCTCCGTACACGCCGAAGCGGATCGCGCGTTTCGGCTGGCTGCTCGAAGCGGACAGCCTTCCCCGTAATTTCGAGCCGCGAAAGCGGAGACGTGTCCGCGCGACTCCGTGATCCTTTAATAATACACGTTCGTTTTGATTTCCGTTGCAGGTATGTAACTACGTGATCGATGTCAACCAGTTACCTTTACGTAAGTAATCACGGTCACGGACGTGCTTTTTATCGATCGCACCTCGCCTCTTGCCCCGTTTCTTCTCACGTGTCGCGCGGTCCGCTCGCGGGCGCGCTGTCGGAAGGAGCTTTTTACCGTCACCGTTTATCCACGCGATAATTGCGTTCCGCGATCTCGCCTGTTTCGTTTCGCGCGAATCGCGCGCCGATCGGAACCGATACTATTATTAATTAATAGTATTAATACGCCCTGGGTCTTTGTGGGGTGGCTGCGACGTAGGTGGAAAAGGAGATCGTAAATCGGCGCTCGTCGCGTGGCCCGTCCATGGGGTAAGCTGGGTCCCGAGAGTCGAGGACGAAAATAAAACTGGCCGTGTTTCGAGCCGACTCGACGCGCCCTCCACGTGGGGCCAGTTTGTCGGACGCTCGTCGCACGAGCGGACGCCCGACCCGTTGCTTATGATCGATCCGTAGATCCTTGGTGTCCGGCCGCGATCGGTGTATCCAGACGCGTGCGCGAGAGGGTAGCTTGCTCTCGGAAGAGAGATCGAGGAAGCCGCCATGAAACGGAGGGCCAAGTGAGTGTCTCGAGGACTAACCTTGACAAGAAATCGCGAAACATTTCGACGACGAGGGCTCTCGTGACAGGGTGGAGAACGGAAGCAACGGGAACCGATCTCGAGGATCTCTGGCGTTGGCCGGATACGCGATTTGACGAACACGCGACACGGATAAATCGCCTATCACGCGCATCGATAACGCTGATTTATCGGCGGAGATTCGAGCTGGCGCGGCGCATTAATTACCGAACGGCGAAACGCGACCGGTTTGAACGAAACTCGACGCGACCGGGATCGGCGAGTCGGTTATCGATACCACCTTGAACTACGCGCTGCATCTGGTCGCGAGGCCGCCGCGGAACACGCGATCGGCAGGTATATCGCGCGAGGTCGGCGCGGGGTTAGGCGTGTATACCGGGTGGTGGTGAAAAATCGGCGACGGTGGATCTCGATCGTGTGGAAGACGGTCGTGGAAGGGAATAAGAGAGAGATCGACGAGCAGTGGAAAAAGTTAGGAGCGTATGGCGGATCGATAGTTAGCTCGCGATCGTTCGCCGCGAATAAGGGAACTCGTCGAAGCGAGCTAATTGCGTCCCTGGAAAGGAGAAAACCGCTCGAGCGATTTCAGCGAGAAAAAGGTCACCGATTAACTGCGTGTTCCTACCAATTAATTAGAGCGGCTTCGTCGCTCCGATTGACGCAGCGATTCCAGGCTCAGGAACGTTCCGCGAACTCGCACACGCGAGTACGCCTGCCTTCCGAAAAGGAAATCGCGAATCGCTCGCGAATCCCTAGGCTTCCGGCAAACGAAGCGATATCGACCGCGAGATTAGCCGTCCTAATCTAATCTGTCCTCTAGCATCGAGCGAGGGAGACCGTTTTATCTCGCGTGGCGCTCGCGTCGACTCGCTCCAGAGCGGAGGCGATGATTCACGTGGGTAAGGCCAAGGGTCACGGCTTTCCGGGAAAACGGGACCGCGCGTCGCGAAGAATAGAACCCTCGAACTTTGTCCTCGCGTACGATCGATTTCCACCAACCTAACCTCTCTCTCCGTAGAAATATCTCGGTTTCTGCGGCATTTTCCGTTCGATCTCCGCTTCGTAGTCGAAGACTCTCGGCGTGTGCGAGTTCCTCCGCGACGTTCGGTCTCACCTGTCGCGGGAATGTAGGTCGCGTGCCTGTCGCCTCGTCCCGTTTCCCTTTCCTTCTCCCTGGCGTCCCTTTGTTCGCTCGCTCGAGCGCTCGCGCGGACACCGCGGCGCGACCGGATCGCGCGCGCTCGCGATCGCGCCGGTCGAAACGACGAGACGGCGGAGGCGCATTCCCGGGCTCATCTGGCTAAACGCTGCGGGTGTTCCATTTCGAAGAATGGAACGTCGCGGTGGAAAAGCGACGAGAAGAATTAGCCACGGCTGGATGTCGAGCCGCATTCATCCAGCCACATATTTACTACGTGGAAACCGTTGGAGCGGGGGAGGCCGTTGGCTGGAAGAAGCGAGGGAAATGATAAAGGGAGGGACCCTGCGACGCGGGGATAAGGTGTACAGGGAACAGGGACCGGGTCGTGGCGAGGGGTGCAGGCGAGGGAGAGACAGAGGCCGTGGAGAATCATCGGACCGTGGCACAATGGCCGCTTGAATGGAACGAAGGGCCACGCGGAAAGATTCGAGGAATGCTCGCGGCGTTCACCGGAGTATTTCACGGACCGAAAAACCTGACCTCCCCGTGTCGTTTGTCGTTTTCACGCGCTCGTCCGCTCGCACACTCGCCTCGCGACACCTGGTCGTCCCCGTCCCACCGAGTTCCGCCTACGACGCGACGTAACGTTCCACCGATTTTTCCACTCCGTCCCATAGACCCCCCAGTTTTTAATCGAACCTCGGGTAATAGCGTCCCCCGCCCCCCGTTGCGGTGACCCGCGACGTTTTTCCATTTCGTCCCCCCTCCGAGCTCTCGTCATCCGCGACCGTCAGACCCGTGATTTTTCCGCCGCGATTCGCGGTCGACGCGCGATTGGAAGTTGCGGAGAGAGCGACGCCGATTCCTTCGCGAACGCCCGTGGAGCCGATGGCGCGTATCGATTCGATTTCGCGCTTGCTCGCGATGTCCGGCGCGATCGCTCTCGCCCCTTGGCCACGGAATAAGAGACACGTTTGTCCCGGAGGTGGAGCGGTCGAACGCGTCTCGGATGGACAGCTGTTCTCGCGACCGGCACATCTGCGAGGCCCGAGGCGTTCTCAATAGCGGGACGCGTGCTCGTTAACGCCGCGAAGCTGCAGCAGAGGGAAGGAAACCTTCGCTTTCCTTCCAGCCCGTTTCCGACGCCCGAATCCCGCCATATGGCCCATCGATCCCATCCGATTCGATTCCATTCGATTCGATTCGATTCAATTCGCCAACCGACCGAGTCTTCGGACCAAACGCGCGCGCACGCTCGCGGAATTCTCGAAATCTTCGAAATTCTCGACGTCATTGACGGTCGTCCGTTCGTCGCGAATATTACGATTGGTAACGAGATTCCCGCGTGAATTACGGCGAGTAATTCGTAATCGATGGATTTTCCGCGCGACGTGTCGGTCATTGTTTTCCGCGGCCACTCGCGTGACGCGATACGAGCGGATTATCAGCGAATGATATAGTCGGAACGCGGTCGTTCCTCGCGCGATCTTATTTCGCGGCGCGGAGATTCCTCGTCGTCGATTTTTCGAGAGAGAGAGAGAGAGAGAGTGAGAGAGGGGGGGGGTGAGGACTGTCGCGGAAGAGGAAGGAGAGAAGACGCGGAGATGGTAGCGGGAGCGGAAGCGTGGTGGTGGATTTACCGCGAGAACGGTGACGGATGTTTCGGGGTGTTTAAAGATGGCGGCCCGATGTTTACCGCGTCGCGGCTAACTTCCCCTCCTCGTTCCGCTCCTTCCGGCTGCTCGCGTACTCGCCTCGACGGGTTCGGCTTCTACCCGAGCTAGTAGACTCCGAGAGAGAGAGAGCGTGAGAGCGAGAGGGACGAAACGGCAGGAGGCTGGCCCGTGCACACCATGGAGGGCCCATAACTGCGTGCGCGCGCGCGCGTGTGCGCAACGGCACGCTCGGCGAAGGAAACGCGCTTGCTCGCTCGCTCGCTCGCTCGTCCACACAGCTGTGCCCCGCCGCTTCGTGTGTCGCTGGTGGCTGCATCAGCTGTCGGCCTTGGTAGGGTGCAATTACCCCGGCAGAGCAGCGACGAGGAGAAGACGACCGGGAGGAACGATCCGGCGAACGAGCGAGCGAGCGAGTTGGCCGAGAGACCGAGAAAAAGAGCGAGAGAGAAAGAGAGAAAAAGGGAGAGAGCTCGAGCGAGTCCGCGGCAGCGGGCTTCGAACCCAGGATATGGACCTGACTGCTCGTCTATCCGTCCCGCTCTCGCGCCTTCTTCGCTCACCCCTCTTTCCCGCTCTT